>NC_059222.1:46281893-46323979 GCF_020615455.1 Coregonus clupeaformis | reverse complement strand
CATCACCCATCTCTCACCCTCTTCCAAGGACCCATCACCCATCTCTCACCCTCTTCCAAGGACCCATCACCCATCTCTCACCCTTCTATCTACTCGTCTTATCTGTGCACATATCGCTGAATCGAGAGGGAAGAGATGTCTAACACACTTGATAAATGATAAGACATATCGCTGAATCGAGAGGGAAGAGATGTCTAACACACTTGATAAATGATAAGACATATCGCTGAATCGAGAGGGAAGAGATGTCTAACACACTTGATAAATGTAAGACATTCTGAATCGAGGGAAGGTGTCTAAACTTGATAAATGATAAGAAAAATGTCAGTAGGCACGACAGCACACACTGTTTAAAGCACCACAGCACAAATACATACTCCCTCAGTTTATAAAGCATGACACAAATGACTGTGTAACTGAAGCAAGACTGGAACTTGGCAACAGTCCAACATTTACACAGCAAAGGAATGCAGACTAGGTCTACCCAGCAACCAAACAGCCTTATTCATTCACTTACAGAAAAGTCATTCAGCTATTTTAATGAAACAGTGTAAAATGTAAAGTAAACTCGGATGACCCCCAGATTCCCCTTGACTTTTGTGATGTGATGTATTCAGATCTCCATACTGAGTCGAACGCTGACCTATATAAAATGTTGGGTTGACGTTGGACCTTTAAACTCTCCTGCATACAGTCTTTAAATCTATCCGTAGTCTTTTTTATTTTATTTACAAAAACCTTTACTAGCGAAGGGAGGTGCCAAACCAAGTGGCACCCTATTCCCTATATAGTGCACTACTTTTCACCAGGGTCAATTGGTCAAAAGTTCTGCACTATAAAGCTAGTAGTTAAAATAGGGTGCCATTTGGAACGCACCCCAAACAGTCAATGGCTGCTCTGCCTGTGCTCGGCTGAGCTCATTACTCACAGAGCATCATTCGGAATTGGATTGTTTTTGTCTGAACAGCAATGAGCTCAGCAGCTGTGATGAGCTAGCTGGAGGACTGGAGGCGTTGGGATATATATCTCTCCCTGCCTGCCTGCCTGCCTTGTGTACATCATCACATCAACATGGACAAAACCCCTCCTGGATTTTCTCTAACAACACAGACATTGTGCTCAGGCAGACAGGCTCCTCACAGTCTCCTAGCATGGTTTGGTCCAGACAGGCACCTCACAGTCTCCTAGCATGGTTTGGTCCAGGCAGACAGGCACCTCACAGGCTCCTAGCATGGCTTGGTCCAGGCAGGCACCTCGCAGGCTCTGCAGTCTCCTAGCATGGCTTGGTCCAGGCAGGCACCTCGCAGGCTCTGCAGTCTCCTAGCATGGCTTGGTCTAGACAGGCACCTCGCAGGCTCTGCAGTCTCCTAGCATGGCTTGGTCCAGGCAGGCACCTTGCAGGCTCTGCAGGCTACTAGCATGGCTTGGTCCAGGCAGGCACCTCGCAGGCTCTGCAGTCTCCTAGCATGGCTTGGTCCAGGCAGGCACCTCGCAGGCTCTGCAGTCTCCTAGCATGGCTTGGTCCAGACAGGCACCTTGCAGGCTCTGCAGGCTCCCTAGCATGGCTTGGTCCAGGCAGGCACCTTGCAGGCTCTGCAGGCTCCTAGCATGGCTTGGTCCAGGCAGGCACCTTGCAGGCTCTGCAGGCTCCTAGCATGGCTTGGTCCAGGCAGGCACCTTGCAGGCTCTGCAGGCTCCTAGCATGGCTTGGTCCAGGCAGGCACCTTGCAGGCTCTGCAGGCTACTAGCATGGCTTGGTCCAGGCAGGCACCTCGCAGGCTCCTAGCATGGCTTGGTCCAGACAGGCACCTCGCAGGCTCTGCAGGCTCCTAGCATGGCTTGGTCCAGACAGGCACCTTGCAGGCTCTGCAGTCTCCTAGCATGGCTTGGTCCAGGCATTTACATTTTACATTTACAGTCATTTAGCAGACGCTCTTATCGAGAGCGACTTACAGTTAGTGAACACATTTTTTTTTAAATATATACTGGCCCCCCATGGGAATCGAACCCACAACCCTGGCGTTGCAAACGCCATGCTCTATCAACTGAGCTACATCCCTGCCGGCCATTCCCTCCCCTACCCTGGACGACGCTGGGCCAATTGTGCGCCGCCCCATGGGTCTCCCGGTCGCGGCCGGCTGCGACAGAGCCTGGATTCGAACCAGGATCTCTAGTGGCACAGTTTGCACTGCGATGCAGTGCCTTAGACCACTGCGCCACTCAGGAGTACCTGAGGCAGGCACCTCGCAGGCTCTGCAGTCTCCTAGCATGGCTCGGTCCAGGCAGGATGTGCTTTAATCAGTTCCTTGGGCCGGGAGATTTTCTCCAAGTGGTACTGTACTAGCTCCACATTCTCTCCTGGTGGCTGGGAAGGATTGGGGGGGATTTGGGTGGGTAGAGCTCTTTCAGACACAGCAAGCCACTGGCTTAACCAGAAGAGCTCCAGGGTTCACCTTGTTTGTAGAAACGTAGATCTCTCAGTCTAAAGGGACTGGGAGCAACGAACCAGATCCTCTGGCCGGGTGGATGTGTGTGCTGATTGGCTGCCCAGCAGCAGTCCAGCACCAGCCAGCCCAATCCCGCCGCAGCTCCACCACCCTGTCCTCTCCACTCCCAGTCAACTCACAGTGGCTGCATCCCAAATGGCAACCTAGTACCTATATAATGCACTGCTTTTGACAAGCAGCCCTAGGGAACAGGGTGCCATTTGGGATACACCAGCGACAGGTCTAGTGCAGCTAAATCAGACCACCCTACTGGACCCAAATGGTAACTGTTACAGAGTGAAACCAGCACCCTGTGAAAATGTGACTTGGTGGATTAGGGCTGCGTAATAAGATTAAGGTGCTAGGAGCTGCCTGAGCCTGTAATGAACAAGCTGGGGGGGGTTTCTCTTTCATTGGTAATCCATCAACATTCAGGGACACAGAAGAGACAGACAGAGAGAGAGAGAGAGAGACAGACAGAGAGAGACAGAGAGAGACAGAGAGAGAGAGAGACAGACAGAGAGAGACAGAGAGAGAGAGAGAGAGAGAGAGAGAGAGGGGGAAAAGAAAAAAGAGAGAGAGAGAGAGAGAGAGAGAGAGAGAAGAGAGAGAGAGAGAGAGAGAGAGAGAGAGGCTGGGGGAAGAGAGAGGAGAGTTGAGGCGAGGGAGAAATAATGTATCAACGTCCACAACGTGAGAGAAGGGAACTAGTACAGTAACAACCAGGCCAAGGACCTGAGGGGGAATCTACACACATTGGGGAGGTGAGAATAAGTCTGTCCAGCGAGCCAGAGACAACGCTGTTACTACTCTATCAAGTCATTCCCATGAGAGAGAACAGATTTTCACCTTCCACAAACAGTCATCTTGTCCTGCAGGCAACAGTCAACTGGCTTGGTCAATTACATTCCAATAGCTTTTCGGAATTGGCCCCCCAACTCTGGTCTGTATGGTGAATAGTACAGTAAGCTGTCCACAGGAAAGTTTGAGCACACACACACAGCAAAACAGAGCAGTTGCACATAGGGGTCAAACAGCTAAGAAAGATTTAAAGGTCCCAAACAGTCATTCTGATTTCCATGTAAAATTGCCCTTTGAGTGACTAAAACATCACCAACAATATTTTTCCCAAATAAAAATGCACAGAATTTGAAGTCAGGAAGTCTGAAAGGACAGACTGAGTGGGCGGGGAGCTGGTAGGCTGAGTGGGCGGGGAGCCGGTAGGCTGAGTGGGCGGGGAGCTGGTAGGCTGAGTGGGCGGGGAGCTGGTAGGCTGAGTGGGCGGGGGAGCTGGTAGGCTGAGTGGGCGGGGAGCTGGTAGGCTGAGTGGGCGGGGAGCTGGTAGGCTGAGTGGGCGGGGAGCTGGTAGGCTGAGTGGGCGGGGAGCCGGTAGGCTGAGTGGGCGGGGAGCCGGTAGGCTGAGTGGGCGGGGAGCCGGTAGGCTGAGTGGGCGGGGAGCTGGTAGGCTGAGTGGGCGGGGAGCTGGTAGGCTGAGTGGGCGGGGAGCTGGTAGGCTGAGTGGGCGGGGAGCTGGTAGGCTGAGTGGGCGGGAGCTGGTAGGCTGAGTGGGCGGGGAGCTGGTAGGCTGAGTGGGCGGGGAGCTGGTAGGCTGAGTGGGCGGGGGAGCTGGTAGGCTGAGTGGGCGGGGAGCTGGTAGGCTGAGTGGGCGGGGAGCTGGTAGGCTGAGTGGGCGGGGAGCTGGTAGGCTGAGTGGGCGGGGAGCTGGTAGGCTGAGTGGGCGGGGAGCTAGTAGACTGAGTGTGCGGGGAGCTGGTAGGCTGAGTGGGCGGGGAGCCGGTAGGCTGAGTGGGCGGGGAGCTGGTAGGCTGAGTGGGCGGGGAGCTGGTAGGCTGAGTGGGCGGGGAGCTGGTAGGCTGAGTGGGCGGGGAGCTAGTAGACAGTGGGCGGGGAGCAGGTAGGCTGAGTGGGCGGGGAGCCGGTAGGCTGAGTGGGCGGGGAGCTGGTAGGCTGAGTGGGCGGGGAGCTGGTAGGCTGAGTGGGCGGGGAGCCGGTAGGCTGAGTGGGCGGGGAGCCGGTAGGCTGAGTGGGCGGGAGCTGGTAGGCTGAGTGGGCGGGGAGCTGGTAGGCTGAGTGGGCGGGGAGCTGGTAGGCTGAGTGGGCGGGGAGCTGGTAGGCTGAGTGGGCGGGGAGCTGGTAGGCTGAGTGGGCGGGGAGCTGGTAGGCTGAGTGGGCGGGGAGCTGGTAGGCTGAGTGGGCGGGAGCTAGTAGACTGAGTGGGCGGGGAGCTGGTAGGCTGAGTGGGCGGGGAGTTCACCTTGAATGACGGTTCTTTGAAAACGCCTATGTCAAGCAACAAGCAACATGAGCAGTGTTGCAGTGAGATTATCTCAAGCAAATTTGCTGATAAACAAAGCAACTCAAACAACATCACAAATGATGTATTTATCCTGTTTGGTTATTGTAACAGCATCAATATAGACAACATGTTGTATATATCATTTAGCTTGCTAGCCCAAGTGTAATTGTCAGCACTGTTTATCAAGCTAGCATCTTGGACAATTTCAGTTGAAACTTTACAGGGTGAAGGCTGGTTACATTACATACATGTATATACACTGATTGAACAAAACATTAAGAACTCCTGCTCTTTCCATGGCGTAGACTGACCAGGTGAAAGCTATGATCCCTTATTGATGTCACGTGTTAAATCCACTTAAATCAGTGTAGATGAAGGGGAGGAGACCGTTAAAATAAGGATTTTTAAGTGAATGGGCAAGACAAAAGATTTAAGTGCCTTTGAACGGGCTATGGTAGTAGGTGCCAGGCGCACCAGTTTGAGTGTGTCAAGAACTGCAACGCTACTGGGTTTTTCACGCTCAACAGTTTCCCGCGTTTATCAAGAATGGTCCACCACCCAAAAGGACCTCCAAGCCAACTTGACACAACTGTGGGAAGCATTGGAGTCAACATGGGCCAGCATCCCTGTGGAATGCTTTCGACACCCCGACGAACCAAGGCTTTTCTGAGGGCAAAAGGTGTTCCTAATATTTGGTATACTCAGTGTATATTGACTGTCAGGCGATGTTCATATATCATGACTAGGGTTGTTACGGTGACCGTATTACTGCCATTCCGGCGGTCACGAGTGATGACAGCAGTCAAATTCCACATGACCGTTTAGTCACGGTAATTAGGCTTCTCCAAGCTCTGATGCTGCTGATGGTCATTAGTAGCCTACCACACATGCCTGGTACTCAGCACTCTATTGTCCCTCTAATCACTCTGACTTCAATGAAAATGCAATAGAAAATCTAATCAAACACATTTACGTTTTCAGTCATTTAGCAGACGCTCTTATCCAGAGCGACTTACATGAGCAATTAGGGTTAAGTGCCTTGCTCAAGGGCACAGACAGATTTTTCACCTAGTCGGCTCGGGGATTAGAACCAGCGACCTTTCGGTTACTGGCACAACGCTCTTAACCACTAAGCCACCTGCCGCCCCGGCAACATGAGCTCATGTTGCGCAACATTTCTATAGGCTATGCAATTGCGTGAGAAAACAAGAGTGATGGTCTCTACTAAAAAGAGGAGGATCCCATCAGCTTTCTATTGGTTAGGCCTACTATATTTATTTCTCAACTTTCCTAATATTAAGTACATTGCTTCTCTTTACAACAGGAGTATAACCTACCTGGCTGGCATGAAAATGAACCATGTGAAAAGCATCCTCCATTCGCTATTTAAGTGCATAGATGACATGTATTTGGTGCATGATAATGGTCCATTCTAAATCAAAACAAATTTCACACATATATTATTTAGTATATGTAAAGAAAATATTAAATCAAGAATAGTGTGATGGGGTGACAATATTAGCCTATCACTTGTGAATAATATATTATCACTTGTGAATGATGCCCAGCTTTAGGCAAATAGCGCATGATTTATTTGGCAACTTTTTAAAATCATAGTGGCACACTTCATGTAGCTTAGCCCATAGGCTTATATGTTTTGATAAGGTTTGTATCACAACTAAAGTGGCCAAATAACTTCTTAAAATGAAGCACATTAATCCGCTTTACAACGGGGTGTAGAGCCTAACTGGCATACTTATGCAGCGCCTGAGTTTCAAGTTTGGGGAAGAAAATGTTCACCATAAAAATGCACCTTTATTATACAAGCAATACATGCATAATCACATTTGTGGTCACTTTTGAGAATGGTGTTTTCCTGCTAATGGAACATTTGCACTTACAGCCTACTGCCGTGTGCGCATTGCTGCGCTTATAATGGGAAGAAATAGCCTAATAGTTTATCAACATTTTAAGCTAAATGTTCTCATCTGTTGCTTCAGGCTCATTGCTTAAAACAGGTGTTTTGATGCTAGTGGTTTTATTAATTTGGGATCTATTGCATCCCACAACTGTCCCAGACTATGTTTGGAATATGTATTTCTCGCACATAATAGAATAGGTCAACGTTTGTACTATGGGGGATAGTAGATTGACATAGGCTAGTGCTTTTGCTGTTCGTTAGGCCGACTCATCTTGTTGGCTGACGAAAAGTAAATGTGGACAGTTCCAATATCTTCAATATGCGCCTCGGAATTGGATGAGGACATGCGCAGTCGGGTCCCCGATGTGTCTGTCTTCACTTGTAGCCTGTGAGAAAGACCCGATCACGTGACCGAGAGCCATGTGAGTGAGGGAGAAGGGAATTATAATGATTATATTCAGCCCGAGGGCACAACGGCCACTGGCTGCAAAAGGCATGGATTTTCTTAGGGGACATTTCGCCACATAAAGGGGATGCAGCTGGGAAATCAGAGTCATTATCAAGTGCCGTCAAATTGTGAATGAGAGACTGATGAAGTGTGTGCAGCCTGCGCAAAAAAAAAACTAAGCAGAGCTCATGCCTTTCATGTGACTTTTTTCAAATCATAACTAGAGTCGCATCATGCAGCCTTAGAAGGTATTAAAAATCAAAACATGTAGCCCAACGTTTGTATCACAACTAAAGTTACATAAATAACTCTAAATTAAGCATATAGGAGGACCTGTTTCTTAGTTAACCGCTCAACACAGAATAGCTGCATGTGGCCACTCCCTCTGAAATCGTTTGGAGAAAATATCCTTTCTATTTTATTCAGCTTTGTTCAATTGTTTTCTTCATACTATAAAATAATATAAAATAATGCCACGGAATTCTAAACAAATCTAGTCTGCTAGATGAACTAGTGTAGCCCACAGCCATATGGTGTAGCCAGATCAGGACCTAACATAAGGATAACTAGTGTAGCCCACAGCCAGATGGTGTAGCCAGATCAGGACCTAACATAAGGATAACTAGTGTCGCCCACAGCCATATGGTGTAGCCAGATCAGGACCTAACATAGGATAACTAGTGTAGCCCACAGCCAGATGGTGTAGCCAGATCAGGACCTAACATAAGGATAACTAGTGTAGCCCACAGCCATATGGTGTAGCCAGATCAGGACCTAACATAAGGATAACTAGTGTAGCCCACAGCCATATGGTGTAGCCAGATCAGGACCTAACATAAGGATATGCTATTCTGTTCTTCTGAAATAGACTACATTTTCTTCATATCATGTTTCTTTAGACCTGTGTAAAATAAATGGATGCATTGTGAAGGCGTAGGCTATATTACATGGATTTATTATACTTTTTTAAATGTAGAGGTTCCAAAAGGTCCGCATCAGTGGCTTGTAGGCTATGCGTGGAAGCCAGGAGATGCTAAATGTGTATGTTAATTAACGGTCAATTACTGTGAGACCGGCAGTTATTTGCTTGACAATAACCGGCTGACAAAAATTCATGACTGCCACAGCCCTAATCATGACCATCAAATATGTTAAGAAGTTTGTATGAATCTCCTGTTTGGCACATCTATTGATGCAATGACACGGCAACTGTGTTGGAGTTTTGGGCAACCCTTCCCCTGCTTTTGTTCCATGCTGGCTGAAGACATAGCTAGCCAGTAACTAGCGAACACCAGACACAGATGAAAGCTGAAACCTATAAGTATATTTGCATTAGATGAATAGGGGAAACCTGTGATTATATTTGCTGACACACTGAACTCAAATTTTGGCACCAGTAGAGTAGCTACCCAGCTATGTAAACCACGCCCCTCTGCAAACACGCCTTCTGCCATGTTGGTTACAAGGCGGTACTTATTTAAATTAGGTAAGAGAATAAGACATTACCATTGGTGTATTCAAATTTGAGCCTTTTTGTGATGTCACAAAAAGCCCTTAATAATCCCACCTCCTGAATCCAAGTGTAACTTTATGATCAAACGTTATCAATGTAGAAGCAACAGTAATTGTTCATACTTTGGTCAACTTACTTTGATCTGGTTTAATCCAATTTTGGTGGTGAGTATGTGACATGTAGCATTCATATAGCGCAATTCCATGTCATGGTATCTCCGATTGTAATGGCAATTCTCACATAGAAACTTAATTGGGAGGAAGGATGTTTAACATGCTTTTTACATTTGTATCACAAACAATTGTTTCACTAATTTGTCTTTTTAAATTTATTAATCATGATAAAAGTGGCAATTTTAGACCGTTTTTAGACCTACAGTGGGGAAAAAAAGTATTTAGTCAGCCACCAATTGTGCAAGTTCTCCCACTTAAAAAGATGAGAGAGGCCTGTAATTTTCATCATAGGTAAACGTCAACTATGACAGACAAAATGAGAAAAAAAATTCCAGAAAATCACATTGTAGGATTTTTAATGAATTTATTTGCTAATTATGGTGGAAAATAAGTATTTGGTCAATAACAAAAGTTTCTCAATACTTTGTTATATAACCTTTTTTGGCAATGACACAGGTCAAACGTTTTCTGTAAGTCTTCACAAGGTTTTCACACACTGTTGCTGGTATTTTGTCCCATTCCTCCATGCAGATCTCCTCTAGAGCAGTGATGTTTTGGGGCTGTCGCTGGGCATCACAGACTTTCAACTCCCTCCAAAGATTTTCTATGGGGTTGAGATCTGGAGACTGGCTAGGCCACTCCAGGACCTTGAAATGCTTCTTACGAAGCCACTCCTTCGTTGTGTTTGGGATCATTGTCATGCTGAAAGACCCAGCCACGTTTCATCTTCAATGCCCTTGCTGATGGAAGGAGGTTTTCACTCAAAATCTCACGTTACATGGCCCCATTAATTCTTTCCTTTACACGGATCAGTCGTCCTGGTCCCTTTGCAGAAAAACAGCCCCAAAACATGATGTTTCCACCCCCATGCTTCACAGTAGGTATGGTGTTCTTTGGATGCAACTCAGCATTCTTTGTCCTCCAAACACGACGAGTTGAGTTTTTACCAAAAAGTTATATTTTGGTTTCATCTGACCATATGACATTCTCCCAATCCTCTTCTGGATTATCCAAATGCACTCTAGCAAACTTCAGACGGGCCTGGACATGTACTGGTTTAAGCAGGGAGACACGTCTGGCACTGCAGGATTTGAGCCCCTGGCGGCGTAGTGTGTTACTGATGGTAGGCTTTGTTACTTTGGTCCCAGCTCTCTGCAGGTCATTCACTAGGTCCCCCCGTGTGGTTCTGGGATTTTTGCTCACCGTTCTTGTGATCATTTTGACCCCATGGGGTGAGATCTTGCGTGGAGCCCCAGATCGAGGGAGATTATCAGTGGTCTTGTATGTCTTCCATTTCCTAATAATTGCTCCCACACTTGATTTCTTCAAACCAAGCTGCTTACCTATTGCAGATTCAGTCTTCCCAGCCTGGTGCAGGTCTACAATTTTGTTTCTGGTGTCCTTTGACAGCTCTTTGGTCTTGGCCATAGTGGAGTTTGGAGTGTGACTGTTTGAGGTTGTGGACAGGTGTCTTTTATACTGATAACAAGTTCAAACAGGTGCCATTAATACAGGTAACGAGTGGAGGACAGAGGAGCCTCTTAAAGAAGAAGTTACAGGTCTGTGAGAGCCAGAAATCTTGCTTGTTTGTAGGTGACCAAATACTTATTTTCCACCATAAATTGCAAATAAATTCATTAAAAATCCTACAATGTGATTTTCGGGATTTTTTTTCTCAATTTGTCTGTCATAGTTGACGTGTACCTATGATGAAAATTACAGGCCTCTCTCATCTTTTTATGTGGGAGAACTTGCACAATTGGTGGCTGACTAAATACTTTTTTCCCCACTGTATACCTCCTGTAAGTCCCTATGATCTGTGAACTGTACTTGACACAGACAACATCTTTATAGTGTGCTCTAAAATATGGAGTATGTCTTGATTCCGAAATACTATTTTCACATTCATTTATGCAACATTAGAAATATTAATATCTCAAAAGTATTGTTTGGAACAATATACTCTACAAGAACATCCCATGTCCAGAGCGGGCTCTCTGCTGACTCTGAACATAGGATACACTGTATGGGCACCACCCAACACAGTGAATGGGAAAATGGATTCAAAGGGAACTCCCTCTGCTGGTGATTTGATGAATGCGCAATCGTAAAGGAGGGCTGTGATTGGTTAATGACCTATAATGTCAATTTCTATGTATAAAATGGGTGATTAAAAGTAGCAGAGAGCCCACTCTGGAAATGTGATGGGTTTGAAGAGTATACTGTTACAAACAACATAAGCAAAATCAAAAAGGGTACTTTTGAGATATTAATATAAATATTTTTAATGTTGAATAAATTAATGTGAATTTTTGTATTATTTCAGAATCTAGACATACTCATACTTGAGAGAACCCTGTAAGGAGTATAACGACACTAAGACGTTGTCTGTATCATGTACGATTCGCAGACCTAAGGCTGCGTTTACACAGACAGCCCAATTCTGATCTTTTCTTCACTATTTGGTATTTTGTCCAATCAGATTAGCTCTAAAAAAGATCTGATATCAGAATTGGCTCTAAAAAAGAGAAGATATCAGAATTGGGCTGCCTGTGTAAACGCAGCCATGGGGTCTAAAAAGGGCCTAAAATGTCCACTTTCATCATGATTCTCTAACAAATGGTTGGTGATACAAATGAAAAAGCGCTCAAACCTCCTTCCTCCCAATGCAGTTACTATTGTGAGCATTGCCAGAACAATCTGACATACCAAAAAACATTTTTCGGCCTACGCCGGCGTGGAATCGCCCATATCATTCATAAAGTATTCACATGCGTGACATGAGTCATAATGGACTTACTATGTTGATGAGTGTGAGGACATAGTTCTGCACGTGCTCCTTGCCATGGAAGCGCACCACAGAGTCGTCCACGGCCAGCAGCACCTCGATGTTGTAGTCGTCCTTCTTGGCGTGCCGCCGTTTGCGCTCCGACTCTGTCAGCTTGTGCTCCAAGAGGTCCAGAGCTCTGGGGAGGTTCGCAATCCCAAAGTCTGCCACTGTGTGGAAGAGAAGAGACATGAGGAATTGCAACGAGTTACATACCAACAATTAGCTAGCATACAGCAGCATGTTTCCATGCGGATGAGGTGTCAAGGCGTCAGTGTAATGCGGTAGGCGAAGTCAGGCGTAGGACACAGAGCTAATCAGAAGGCGTACTTTACTCGAAGGTAACGTAAATAACACACCCTCCACGCAGGGAGGGAACACACCCGCTCACCAGACGACAACCAAAACCCGGACAAACACGCACAACACACAGTGGGAGCCAGAGGGTTAAATAGGGAAGGCATCAATACATCATGGGAACCAGGTGTGAACAATAAAGACAAAACAAGTAGAACACAGAAACATAGATCGGTAGCAGCTAGTACTCCGGAGACGACGAACGCCGAAGCCTGCCCGAGCGAGGAGGAGGGGCAGCCTCGGCTGAATCCGTGACATGAGGAGGTAGTATGTCTTCCTCTGATGGCATCAGCCCAATTCCCTGTTTAGTGCACTCCTTGTAGGGGCTTAATAACATTAAAAAGGGAAAAGGGTGCCATTTGGGATATAGCCTACGTGTTTGCTGCACAAGCGTTGGTCGATAGTAGTGCACTAAATAGGAAATGGGGAGAAATTTGGGACGCAACTAAGCTTTGGAATAGACTCGTGTAGTCTCAATGATGCAGCCAGTCCAGACATGAACAGGAGTGTGTTACTGATGGTAGGCTTTGTTACTTTGGTCCCAGCTCTCTGCAGGTCATTCACTAGGTCCCCCCGTGTGGTTCTGGGATTTTTGCTCACCGTTCTTGTGATCATTTTGACCCCATGGGGTGAGATCTTGCGTGGAGCCCCAGATCGAGGGAGATTATCAGTGGTCTTGTATGTCTTCCATTTCCTAATAATTGCTCCCACACTTGATTTCTTCAAACCAAGCTGCTTACCTATTGCAGATTCAGTCTTCCCAGCCTGGTGCAGGTCTACAATTTTGTTTCTGGTGTCCTTTGACAGCTCTTTGGTCTTGGCCATAGTGGAGTTTGGAGTGTGACTGTTTGAGGTTGTGGACAGGTGTCTTTTATACTGATAACAAGTTCAAACAGGTGCCATTAATACAGGTAACGAGTGGAGGACAGAGGAGCCTCTTAAAGAAGAAGTTACAGGTCTGTGAGAGCCAGAAATCTTGCTTGTTTGTAGGTGACCAAATACTTATTTTCCACCATAAATTGCAAATAAATTCATTAAAAATCCTACAATGTGATTTTCGGGATTTTTTTTCTCAATTTGTCTGTCATAGTTGACGTGTACCTATGATGAAAATTACAGGCCTCTCTCATCTTTTTATGTGGGAGAACTTGCACAATTGGTGGCTGACTAAATACTTTTTTCCCCACTGTATACCTCCTGTAAGTCCCTATGATCTGTGATATCTTTTCATGTGACAACACTGAAGAAATGACACTTTGCTACAATGTAAAGCAGTGAGTGTACAGCTTGTATAACACCGGGGAGGGAAAATGGCTAATTGGGCCCAATTTGGACATTTTCACTTAGGGGTGTACTCACTTTTGTTGCCAGCGGTTTAGACATTAATGGCTGTGTGTTGTGTTATTTTGAGGTGGACAGCAAATTTACACTGTTATACAAGCTGTACACTCACAACTTTACATTGTAGCAAAGTGTCATTTCTTCAGTGTTGTCACATGAAAAGATATATACTCAAAAATATTTACAAAAATGTGAGGGGTGTACTCACTTTTGTGAGATAGTGTATGTCCTGTACGTCAGAGGGATCGTCGTCTGTATTATACAACCTAAAGAAACAGGTGTACGTGCATTCTCAGTAGGTGTCACACCCTGACGAATGGGACTCTAGTATGTTGAGTCAGGGTGTGGAGTTCTATGTTGTATTTTCTATGTTCTCAGTCTGGGTGTTGTATTTCTATGTTTGGCCGGGTGTGATTCCCAATCAGAGGCAGCTGTCGCTCGTTGTCTCTGATTGGGGATCATACTTCAGGCAGCCTGTTTGGTATCATTAGTTGTGGGATCTTGTTCCGTGTAGAGGCTTGTATTGTGTTTAGCCTGAGGACTTCACGTTACGTTGTTTTGGTTCATGTGTTTATTGTTGTAATAAACATGTATGCTTTTCACGCTGCGCCTTGGTCTGACCCGTCCTTCAACGTCCGTGACAGTAGGGTACGATTTGGCCTAGCATTTTTAGCTATTTTATTTTTTAAAGCTTTATGTGTCCCTGGAAAATGACTAAGCTAAATGCAACAGTTACTTGTGAGTCAACAATTTAAGGAATGGAAACCATCCGAAAATAACAGTTAAGTGCAATAGCAAATGTAACAATGTTTTTAATTTCCTCGTTGAACATTGTTGTTGTTGTCGACAGCAACAGGAATGTGTCTGGATACTAAATAAATGACCATGTAAAGACAGCCTGGTGTTATAAAACATGGAATTTGGCTATGGGCAGCTGGGAATGATCCCATTCCACAATGATTGCAAGGAATCTCTGCCACCTCACTATGCTGTCAGAGACCCATACACTAGGACCAGATGGGCATCAAGCCCCCAGACATGGGTTCAATACCATTCCAAATCAACGACTTCGAGCACTTGCTCTAGCCTGCTTCCTTACGCAGACAGTTCCGGGAAGGTGATGAAGGTGAATCATGTAAATGTACTTAGGTGAGAAACAGCACAGCATAGAGAAGAGAAAATACTACTGTGTCGTTAAGAATGGATTCTTGGAATCTGTCAGGCAAATAATAAGCTGCCACAGAAGGAAGGTTCGTCTCAGTGGCTAGAAATATAAAGGCTCTCTATGTGTCCAAGGTACAATCATCCACTACTCTACTCTATAGAAATATAAAGGCTCTCTATGTGTCCAAGGTACAATCATCCACTACTCTACTCTATAGAAATATAAAGGCTCTCTATGTGTCCAAGGTACAATCATCCACTACTCTACTCTATAGAAATATAAAGGCTCTCTATGTGTCCAAGGTACAATCATCCACATGTGAGGTTGGAGATGGGAGGTGTCCATTTGAAATGATTGAGATAATATTAGGGCAAATTGAGAGAAGGTAAGTAGCCCACATTTTGCATGCTGTCAGTGACAATGTGACAAACGTGGAAGTGGCAAAACTTGACAAATAGGATGTGTGAATGTAAATCACCTGGCGAGCTGCCAGCATTCCAATACTTACAGAACCACATCTGGAATAACTAACATCAGGACTCAGATTCTGAAGGCCCTCAATATGTCATAAAAAAACTGAATCACAGAACCCAGATAATGATGACATAGAACCCAGATAATGATGCCATAGAACCCAGATAATGATGACATAGAACCCAGATAATACATCTGCATTGCTTCCTGTTTGGGGTTTTAGGCTGGGTTTCTGTATAGCACTTTGTGACATCTGCTGATGTAAAAGGGCTTTATAAATACAATTTGATTGATTGAGATAATGATGACACAGAACCCAGATAATGATGACATAGAACCCAGATAATGATGACATAGAACCCAGATAATGATGACACAGAATCCAGACAATGATGACATAGAACTCAGATAATGATGACATAGAACCCAGATAATGATGACACAGAACCCAGATAATGACACAGAACCAGACGCCAGTTAATGATGTCACAGAACACAGCCATACTGCAAGACATTGGGCGCGTTCGAGCTGATTTTTATAACCATAATGGAACACCCTTTGAAAGGCAGTGACTGTCACAGTGACGGTCACCGCCTTTCAAAGGGTGTTCCATTACGGTTATAAAAATTGTCCGGCTTGCGACTACATTTCGACTGAAAGAACTTTGCAAAGATCATGTGATCAAAGGTCATGCAGTTTTTGATGAAGTCGCCTTCAAGTCGCTGCAGTTGCTTCTCACCAACTGCACCATGCAGCCACTACCTGCATTATTAGGGGGCACTATTTGTCAGCCAGTCATTTGCGTGTTTTTGATTGACCCACGCAAACGTGGCCAAAGAAGTGACTGAAACAGGAACCAACTTTGCTGCGATTACATTTTACAGTTTACATTTTTAGTCATTTAGCAGATGCTCTTATCCAGAGCGACTTACAGGAGCAATTAGGGTTAAGTGCCTTGCTCAAGGGCACATCGACAGATTTTTCTAATGCTACGTTTGTAACCAAGTAGGAAGTGGGCATTTACCACATAGGGCTGGGAAAAATCCACTTGAACGGCCCTGCAACTGGTAATTACTAGTGGGAAACTCTCATCCTGAACTCCCACTTCTCCCACAAATCTAATCTAATGTTATTGGTCACATACACGTGTTTAGCAGATGTTACTGCGGGTGTAGCCAAATGCTTGTGATTCTAGCTCCGACAGTGCAGTAATATCTAACAAGTAATATCTAACAATTTCACAACATATATACCCAATACACACAAATCTAAGTAAGGAATTAATTAAGAATATATACATATATGGACGAGCGATGTCAGAGCGGCATGGACTAAGATACAGTAGAATAGTATAGAATACAGTATATACACATGAGATGAGTAATGCAAGATACGTAAACATTATTAAAGTGGCTAGTGTTCCATTTCTTAAAGTGGCCAGTGATTTCTAGTCTATGTCTATAGGCAGCAGCCTCTAATGTGCTAGTGATGGCTGTTCAACAGCCTGATGGCCTTGAGATAGAAGCTGTTTTTCAGTCTCTCGGTCCCAGCTTTGATGCACCTGTACTGACCTCACCTTCATATGGTGACCTCTGACGTCACCTGCTAAGGAAATAGCATTTTCCGCAGTTAAAAGCAACAACAAAACATTATTTATAAAAAGCAATCTATTAATATGGTTTTTGAACACTGTAATTTGTTTACAGGCATGATAGCTGTACTTTTAGTTTATGGTTTACGCAGCTTGTTGGCCAATTAGCCAGTCGGCGTTTCTCAACGAGTTCAAAGCACGTGAATGCATCCAACTGGTATATACAACTTCACAACATGTCAATTCCCACATCCCTCTTACTGACGAACGCAGCACAGAGCTAAAGGGGATAGAGGCCTACAGAGCTAAAGGGGATAGAGGCCTACAAAGCTAAAGGGGATAGAGGCCTACAAAGCTAAAGGGGATAGAGGCCTACAAAGCTAAAGGGGATAGAGGCCTACAAAGCTAAAGGGGATAGAGGCCTACAGAGCTAAAGGGGATAGAGGCCTACAGAGCTAAAGGGGATAGAGGCCTACAGAGCTAAAGGGGATAGGCCTACAAAGCTAAAGGGGATAGGCCTACAGAGCTAAAGGGGATAGAGGCCTACAGAGCTAAAGGGGATAGAGGCCTACAAAGCTAAAGGGGATAGAGGCCTACAGAGCTAAAGGGGATAGAGGCCTACAAAGCTAAAGGGGATAGGCCTACAGAGCTAAAGGGGATAGAGGCCTACAGAGCTAAAGGGGATAGAGGCCTACAGAGCTAAAGGGGATAGAGGCCTACAAAGCTAAAGGGGATAGAGGCCTACAAATGAAAGTCATATTTGAGACCTCTCTCTAAACAATTATTTTTTTCATTTTGTGATATGGGGGCATAGAAAAGTTTATTTAGACATTTATACAGAAAAAAACGTTTATAAAACAATAGCAGCTATGTTGACACTACCCTGTTGATCTGAGCCTTGCTGATAGGAAAACCCCTACAGTGTCTGACTTTTGGTTGTCGCAGATGCACCTCCCTCGACGTCACCCGTCGACGTTCGAGCACAGTCGGCCTCATCAGGCTTACCGCTCCAACACACTCATTGGCACAACACTAGGTCTCCTCTCGTTTGGGTGGTCTAGTCTACTGTAGACCTCCACTGCTTATTTGTATATTTGACACAAGTACAGCCAGCATCCAGTAAACTAAAAGATAATTAGTAAGTATGGATTACATCCCTCGCGTACAGGTCGAGTAATAATAATAACAACAAGAAAGTCACGCTGGTGCCGTGACAGCTTGGGAGGACGTTCATATAAAACCGTACGTCTCTTATTTCCTCTGCCAAAGTTAGCTTAGCCGTATCGCGCAAGTTGACCGCTCCGCTGCTCCTGTTTCTCAGATTGCATCTTCCCAGGTCCCCGGGGAGGGAAAGCTAAACTCTGTGTGAGTTGTGTGTACTGTCAGTCTGTCACCGAAAAGCCTGTGACCTGTGTGGGTCAGAGTGTGTAATTCTCCTTCCAAGGCTGTGTGACAGCTCTCCCCATACCTATCCCTTCTATCTTAAAACGGCAGTGGAGGATATCGGGCTTCCTTGTCTTGTGCCGACTTAGCCCACCAGCTAGTGTGTGTGTTGGCCACCGTACTCCGGTGCTAACTTTGTCAAGATATCCTCCACTGCTGTGCTCGTTATGAGCCCACCGGGCACTAGTTGTCCTTCAACTATTTAAAACTCGAACGGGTCACTTCCCTAGATTTGGACATTTTAGTCATTTAGCAGACGCTCTTATCCAGAGCGACTTACAATTAGTGAACGCATACATTTTTCATACTGGCCCCCCGTGGGAAACTAACCCACAACCCTTGCGTTGCAAGCGCCATGCTCTACCAACTGAGCTACAGGAGATAACCGCGACTACTGTATGCGTTCCCTCCGACACCCCTGATCTTAGCAACGCTGCACAGGGTCTCTCAGGCTCAGCACAGGCTGCTGCTTGTAGCCCCCAGATGGCCAGCGAGACCCTGGTTTCCAACCCTCCTCAGTTTTCTGGAGGGAGAGCCATGGCAGTTCCCTCACAGAAAGGGCCTGCTCTCACAGTTGGATGGCAGGACATGGCATCCCAGCCCAGACCAACTACAGCTATGGCTTCTGAAGAGTCCAACCCTTTACTGATTGGCTGCGATCCTGCTATTATCGCAGACGTTACAGAACGCCAGAGCCCCATCGACCAGGATCATGTATGCTGGTCGCTGGAAGCTGTTTACCGAATGGCGCTCTACCAGGGTGGAGGAACCGGTGTCCTGTACCTGTTATACTGAGCTTCCTTCAGAAACTATTGGACTCAGGTCGCTCTGCCTCTACCTTGAAGGTGTATGCCTCAGCCATATCATCTAACCATTTACGCATCGATGGAAAATCGAAAGGGGACCACTACTTCATCTGCCAATTCTTACAAGGTGTACGCCGGCTGCATCCCCCCCAGGGGATCTGCCACTAGTATTGGAGGCTTTGATGAAACCTCCCTTCAAGTATACGGAGGAGCCGGACGTAAAATGGTTCTCTGTGAAAACCTCTTTCTCTTAGCTAATTTATCAGTGAAACGTGTGCTAGCTGTGCCACTAGAGATCCTGGTTCGAATCCAGGCTCTGTCGTAGCCGGCCGCGACCGGGAGACCCATGTGACGGCGCACAATTGGCCCAGCGTCGTCCAGGGTAGGGGAGGGAATGACCAGCATGACCGGTTTGGCGGTGGGTCAGTCATGGTGTGGGGTGGCATTTCTTTGGGGGGCCGCACAGCCATCCATGTGCTCGCCAGAGGTAGCCTGACTGCCATTAGGTACCGAGATGAGATCCTCAGACCCCTTGTGAGACCATATGCTGGTGCGGTTGGCCCTGGGTTCCTCCTAATGCAAGACAATGCTAGACCTCATGTGGCTGGAGTGTGTCAGCAGTTCCTGCAAGAGGAAGGCATTGATGCTATGGGCTGGCCCGCCCGTTCCCCAGACCTGAATCCAATTGAGCACATCTGGGACATCATGTCTCGCTCCATCCACCAACGCCACGTTGCACCACAGACTGTCCAGGAGTTGGCGGATGCTTTAGTCCAGGTCTGGGAGGAGATCCCTCAGGAGACCATCCGCCACCTCATCAGGAGCATGTCCAGGCATTGTAGGGAGGTCATACAGGCACGTGGAGGCCACACACACTACTGAGCCTCATTTTGACTTGTTTTAAGGACATTACATCAAAGTTGGATCAGCCTGTAGTGTGGTTTTCCACTTTAATTTTGAGGGTGACTCCAAATCCAGACCTCCATGGGTTGATAAATTTGATTTCCATTGATAATTTTTGTGTGATTTTGTTGTCAGCACATTCAACTATGTAAAGAAAAAAGTATTTAATAAGATTATTTCATTCATTCAGATCTAGGATTTGTTATTTTAGTGTTCCCTTTATTTTTTTGAGCAGTGTATATGACAATGGCCAGTGATGGTGTCTTGTGAAAGAGTCATGTATGGCCTTGTGTCAATTGAGAATAGATGACTAAATCAGTCATTGGGTCTCACTTCTCTCCTCAGGGACCCCCAGCTGTTCCAGAGGTAGCTCACTTGATTCAACATGTCAATGAACACAATAATAACACCTATGGAGTTTTAACAATATGGCTGATCAGAATAAAAAACCCTTCTTGCCACAGCTCGCATTGATGTGCCATCCTAGATGAGCTGCACTACCTGAGCCACTTGTGTGGATTGTTCCTATGCCAGGAAGCATAGGAACTGAGAAGTGGTCTGTGGTCAGCACCTGCAAAACCAGTCCTTTATTGGGGGTGTCTTGCTAATTGCCTATAATTTCCACCTGTTGTCTATTCCATTTGCACAACAGCATGTGAAATGTATTGTCAATCAGTGTTGCATCCTAAGTGGACAGTTTGATTTCACAGAAGTGTGATTGACTTGGAGTTACATTGTGTTGTTTAAGTGTTTCCTTTATTTTTTTGAGCAGTGTATAATATATAATGGCATAACACAACAGATTAGATATCCTGACATGAAACTCTCACTCACGGTTGCACAAAAAGAGCTGTGCGCAAACCACGGCCCAAAAAATTCTAATGAGCCGCCTCCCCTACATTTTAATTATCACTAAAAGAGGAAAGAACCATTTTATGAACTGCAACGAACCATTGAAGAGCTCAAAGAGTTATTTGAGACATTATGGTTCCACGTAGAACCATCACTCTGCCCAAAGAACCCTACTTTTATAGAGTGTATGACTGTACTTATCAGCTTTACAGTCACAGACACTGGAGAGAGAATCTATGGTACCTATAACAGTACCACAGTCTCCCGCCAGATGCTCAAGCTGTTGTTGACGAACAGGAGGGAGGAAATAGAATGTGCTTTAAACACTTCGTCTCATACCCCCGCGCCGTGCTCTACCAGCTGGCTACAGAGGACCTTCAGGGAGCAGTCAGGTCCATTTGACCTGCAGAGAGACAGACTTTCCCCCAGTGCCTTCATAGGACCAGTCAGGTCCATTTGACCTGCAGAGAGACAGACTTTCCCCCAGTGCCTTCCTAGGACCAGTCAGGTCCATTTGACCTGCAGAGAGACAGACTTTCCCCCAGTGCCTTCATAGGACCAGTCAGGTCCATTTGACCTGCACAGAGACATACTTTCCCCCAGTGCCTTCCTAGGACCAGTCAGGTCCATTTGACCTGCAGAGAGACAGACTTTCCCCCAGTGCCTTCCTAGGACCAGTCAGGTCCATTTGACCTGCAGAGAGACATACTTTCCCCCAGTGCCTTCCTAGGACCAGTCAGGTCCATTTGACCTGCAGAGAGACAGACTTTCCCCCAGTGCCTTCATAGGACCAGCATTCCTCACCTTACCAGCTGGTGCAGTGAACTGTCTGGCTGCTCTGTGTGTGTGTGTGTGTGTGTGTGTGTGTGAGTGAGTGTGTGTGAGTGAGTGTGTGCGTGCTTGTGTACGCTCACCTCTCCTCTTCCCACTACAGTGGTGATGTTCCCTTCCCTTACCTTCATTGTGGAGGTCCTTCCTTCTTTGTACTGGTTCCCTTTTTATGGCAGATCTCCTGTAGACCACATGGACACGACCTTTCACCTCCACATCCTGCTGGCCCTTCTCTAAGGGCTCGATGAAAAACTCCCCGTTATCAGTCCGGATCAGGCCTGCCTGGAACAAGACACAGGTCTTCACATTAGTACACAGGCCTTCACATTAGTACACAGGCCTCCACATTAGTACACAGGCCTCCACATTAGTACACAGGCCTCCACATTAGTACACAGGCCTCCACATTAGTACACAGGCCTCCACATTAGTACACAGGCCTCCACATTAGTACACAGGCCTCCACATTAGTACACAGGCCTCCACATTAGTACACAGGCCTCCACATTAGTACACAGGCCTCCACATTAGTACACAGGCCTCCACATTAGTACACAGGCCTCCACATAAGTACACAGGCCTCCACATTAGTACACAGGCCTCCACATTAGTACACAGGCCTTCACATTAGTACACAGGCCTCCACATTAGTACACAGGCCTCCACATTACTACACAGGCCTCCACATTAGTACACAGGCCTCCACATTAGTACACAGGCCTCCACATTAGTACACAGGCCTTCACATTAGTACACAGGCCTCCACATTAGTACACAGGCCTCCACATTACTACACAGGCCTCCACATTAGTACACAGGCCTCCACATTAGTACACAGGCCTCTATATTACTACACTCAGTGTTCAGAGGTTGTTGATTGGCTCTTCACAAGCCCTTAGTGTCAGCCCTAGGTATGGAAACACAACTTCCCCAGTATAATACCAGGATGTATACCATACCCCAGTATAATACCAGGATGTATACTATACCCCAGTATAATACCAGGATGTATACCATACCCCAGTATAATACCAGGATGTATACCATACCCCAGTATAATACCAGGATGTATACTATACCCCAGTATAATACCAGGATGTATACTATACCAGTATAAACCAGGATGTATACTATACCCCAGTATAATACCAGGATGTATACTATACCCCAGTATAATACCAGGATGTATACTATACCCCAGTATAATACCAGGATGTATACTATACCCCAGTATAATACCAGGATGTATACTATACCCCAGTATAATACCAGGATGTATACTATACCCCAGTATAATACCAGGATGTATACTATACCCCAGTATAACACCAGGATGTATACTATACCCCAGTATAATACCAGGATGTATACTATACCCCAGTATAATACCAGGATGTATACCATACCCCAGTATAATACCAGGATGTATACCATACCCCAGTATAATACCAGGATGTATACTATACCCCAGTATAATACCAGGATGTATACTATACCCCAGTATAATACCAGGATGTATACTATACCCCAGTATAATACCAGGATGTATACTATACCCCAGTATAATACCAGGATGTATACTATACCCCAGTATAATACCAGGATGTATACTATACCCCAGTATAATACCAGGATGTATACTATACCCCAGTATAATACCAGGATGTATACTATACCCCAGTATAATACCAGGATGTATACTATACCCCAGTATAATACCAGGATGTATACTATACCCCAGTATAATACCAGGATGTATACTATACCCCAGTATAATACCAGGATGTATACTATACCCCAGTATAATACCAGGATGTATACCATACCCCAGTATAATACCAGGATGTATACTATACCCCAGTATAATACCAGGATGTATACTATACCCCAGTATAATACCAGGATGTATACTATACCCCAGTATAATACCAGGATGTATACTATACCCCAGTATAATACCAGGATGTATACTATACCCCAGTATAATACCAGGATGTATACTATACCCCAGTATAATACCAGGATGTATACTATACCCCAGTATAATACCAGGATGTATACTATACCCCAGTATAATACCAGGATGTATACTATACCCCAGTATAATACCAGGATGTATACTATACCCCAGTATAATACCAGGATGTATACTTTACCCCAGTATAATACCAGGATGTATACTATACCCCAGTATAATACCAGGATGTATACTATACCCCAGTATAATACCAGGATGTATACTATACCCCAGTATAATACCAGGATGTATACTATACCCCAGTATAATACCAGGATGTATACTATACCCCAGTATAATACCAGGATGTATACTATACCCCAGTATAATACCAGGATGTATACCATACCCCAATATAGTATCTCTGGGAGTGGGAATCCACCTAAAGTACACCATGTGGACACATAGCTGAACATTGGTGGTAGAATGGCCTTACTGAAGAGCTCAGTGACTTTCAACGTGGCACCTTTCCACATTTCTGCCCTGCTAGTGCTGCCCTGGTCAACTGTAAGTGCGGTTGCAAAGCTCACTACCGAGTTCCAAACTGCCTCTGGAAGCAACATCAGCACAATAATTGTTCGTCAGGAGCTTCATGAAATGGGTTTCCATGGCCGAGCAGCCGCACACAAGCCTAAGATCACCATGCGCAATGCCAAGCGTCGGCTGGAGTGGTGTAAAGCTCGCGGCTATTGGACTCTGGAGCAGTGGAAACGCATTCTCTGGAGTGATGAATCACGCTTCACCATCTGGCAGTCCGACGGACAAATCTGGGTTTGGCGGATGCCAGGAGAATTCTACCTGCCCCAATGCATAGTGCCAACTGTAAAGTTTGGTGGAGGAGGAATAATGGTTTTCATGGTTCGGCCAGTGGAGGGAAATCTTAACGCTACAGCATACAATGACATTCTAGACGATTCTGTGCTTCCAACTTTGTGGCAACAGTTTGGAGAAGGCCCTTTCCTGTTTCAGCATGACAATGCCCCCGTGCACAAAGCGAGGTCCATACGGAAATGGTTTGTCGAGATCGGTGCGGAAGAACTTGAATGGCCTGCACAGAGCCCTGACCTCAACTCCATCGAATACCTTTGGGATGAATTGGAACACCGACTGTGAGCCAGGCCTAATCGCCCAACATCAGTGCCCAACCTCACTAATACTCTTGTGGCTGAATGGAAGCAAGTCCCCGTAGTAATGATCCAACATCTAGTGGAAAGCCTTCCCAGAAGAGTGGAGGCTGTTATAGCAGCAAAGGGGGGACCAACTCCATATTAATTCTCATGATTTGGGAATGAGATGTTTCGACGAGCAGGTGTCCACATACTTTTGCTCATGTAGTGTATGTTCCACTAACAATTATTTGAATTCGCCTTAAAAAGCTCTTGTCAAAATGATTTCCCTTCTCTTCCATATCCATCCTTGACTCTCCTCTTCTTTCAAGCTGTAATTGTAGTGGAGCTTATAATTATCAATTGGAAATTAGCCTACAGTGTATTGGGGAATCAATGGGGGGAAATTACGCAGGTCGAAATAATTGAGAGAATTATTTCAACGTTCAACAATGTTACTTTCAGAACTATTGAAAAAAAGCAAATGATATCCGGTCGTTCAGTCTAGCATCTCTATTCATACGGCTTTAGTTTGAACAATAATAGCTCACTGACAAAGACATGATCAGTCTATCATTTTAATTGTGTGTGTACTTGAGCAGTGAGAGACAGAATAACAACAAATAGATGCAGAATAATGTAATGTACAAAGGATACGAAATCTATTTGCATTTTCTAATGCTAAATATTTGGCCCTCTGCAAAACTTTATGACTTGGTAGTTTGTCAAAACCCTTGTTGGCAGATCCAGAGGTCAGATGTTTCTTATAGTGAGCCACCAGATTTGCACCTCTCAGGAGGATTTTGTCCCACTCCTCTTTGCAGATCATGATCAGTCCAATTTTTATTAAGGTTTTGAACAGTGAGAGACAGAATAACAAATGCTCCACAGATGTTCTATGGGATTAAGGTCTGGAGACTGGCTAGGCCACTCCAGGACCTTAATGTGCTTCTTCTTGAGCCACTCCTTTGTTGCCTTGGCCGTGTGATTTGGGTCATTGTCATGCTGGAATACCCATCCATAACCCATTTTCAATGCCCTGGCTGAGGGAAGGAGGTTCTCACCCAAGATTTGACGGTACATGGCCCTGTCCATCGTCCCTTTGATGCGGTAAAGTTGTCCTGTCCCCTTAGCAGAAAAACACCCCCAAAGCATAATGTTTCCCACCTCCATGTTTGACGGTGGGGATGGTGTTCTTGGGGTATAGGCAGCATTCCTCCTCCTCCAAACACGGCGAGTTCAGTTGATGCCAAAGAGCTCAATTTTGGTCTCATCTGACCACAACACTTTCACCCAGTTCTCCTCTGAATCATTCAGATGTTCATTGGCAAACTTCAGACGGGCCTGTATATGTGCTTTCTTGAGCAGGGGGGACCTTGCGGGCGCTGCAGGATTTCAGTCCTTCACGGCGTAGTGTGTTACCAATTGTTTTCTTGGTGACTATGGTCCCAGCTGCCTTGAGATCATTGACAAGATCCTCCCGTGTAGTTCTGGGCTGATTCCTCACCGTTCTCATGATCATTGCAACTCCACGAGGTGAGATCTTGCATGGAGCCCCAGGCCGAGGGAGATTGACAGTTCTTTTGTGTTTCTTCCATTTGCGAATTATCGCACCAACTGTTGTCACCTTCTCACCAAGCTGCTTGGCGATGGTCTTGTAGCCCATTCCAGCCTTGTGTAGGTCTACAATCTTGTCCCTGACATCCTTGGAGAGCTCTTTGGTCTTGGCCATGGTGGAGATTTTGGAATCTGATTGATTGATTGCTTCTGTGGACAGGTGTCTTTTATACAGGTAACAAGCTGAGATTAGGAGCACTCCCCTGTGCTCCTAATCTCAGCTCGTTACCTGTATAAAAGACACCTGGGAGCCAGAAATCTTTCTGATTGAGAGGGGGTCAAATACTTATTTCCCTCATTAAAATGCAAATCAATTTATCACATTTTTGACATGCGTTTTTCTGGATTTTTTTGTTTTTATTCTGTCTCTCACTGTTCAAATAAACCTACCATTAAAATTACAGACTGATCATTTCTTTGTGAGTGGGCAAACGTACAAAATCAGCAGGGGATCAAATACTTTTTTCCCTCACTGTATTAGTTTTGACTCCAGAGCCATGCCATCTGGCACAGTCATTTCTGCATGATTGTAGAGCACTCCTCTCCTCTCCTCCCTCCCTCCCCTTCCTCTCCTCTCTCTCCTCTCCCCCTCTCCTCTCCTCTCCTTCTCTTCTCTTTCTTTCTCCAGACTATAATTAACCATTTCAGTTCTCCAGTGGTTTGATGACGCAAGAGAGAAAATGTACATCCCATGACGGAGAGAAGTTAACATTTACTCTCACATTTATAAATGGGTGATGACATTTTGGTTTGGAAAATGTCATTAACAGTTCTGGATTCCTTTTGAAATGTGTGACACAGTAAACTTAGTTGGATGTGATGCTTCAGAGTCTTAGTGCTCATGTCCAACATTCTCTGGGGAACCCACACCCTTTCCTTTAGAAAATACAGTAGCCCATCATTATACTGGTAAAAAGGAAGAAAAAAAAACATCTGCATTTTGGCAGGGAGAGATATGTATTTCCAGATCCCAGACAAAATGCTACACAACTAAATATGCACAAGAAGTGAGAACAACTGTTTTGCAGCCAAATTTAACCTACACACACACAGCTAAATGTAACCTACACACACACACACACACACAGCTAAATGTAACCTACACACAAACACACACACCACACACACACAGCTAAATGTAACCCCTCTCATAAAGACTCCTAAGCATCTTCTCATACATAACTTCCTGTGAGGAAAAACAAACTCAAGTTGGACACGTCACAATAACACACTGGAGGAGGTGTGTAGCCTATGAGAGAGGACTGAGGGATCCATCACTTTAAAAACCAGGAAATGCCAGGCAGTGAAATGTATGAATACTTCCTCTGTGGTCTTTTCTTTTACCAGCCAGCTGGCCGGTGGGCGGAAACTGAACCGGGGCTGTCTGGGGAGGACGTCTAGCTCCACCACTCTACACCGCTCTGGACCGCTACAGCAGCCAACCATCTGGGAGGCTGGGAGAGGAGGCGCAGATGGGGGGGACAGCCTGGCCTACAGAGTCTAATGGAACTCACCTGGTGGAGCTTCCAAACAACCACAACCACTGATCTTTTCACTGCTTAATTCATCAGGTGGTCCTGTCATTGTGGCTCAGTTGGTAAGAGAAGAGTGTGGCGCTGTCAACATATAGTAGGCCTAGCCTATAGAAAGCTGATGGGATCCTCCTCTTTTTAACAGAGGCCATCGCTCTGTTTTTCTCACGCAATTGCATAGCCTATAGAAATGTTGCGCAATGTGAGCTCATGTTGCCGGGGCGGCAGGTAGCTTAGTGGTTAGGAGCGTTGTGCCAGTGACCGAAAGGTCGCTGGTTCGAATCCCCGAGCCGACTAGGTGAAAAATCTGTCGATGTGCCCTTGAGCAACGCACTTAACCCTAATTGCTCATGTAAGTCGCTCTGGATAAGAGCATCTGCTAAATGACCTAAAATGTAAATGTAACATCAAGGTTGTGGGTTCAATTCCCGCAGGGATCACCACACACTGAAAAAGTTATACACTCAGTGTACAGTAAGTTTCTTTGGATAAAAAGTGTAATAAAGTGCTCTCACTCTATATATGTATTCATACTATGTCTCTCCCATTCTATGGAATGCCCTCATATGACATGTCTGCTAAAATGTTTCATCTGGTTCTTCAATGATAGACAGAACGGACAAGGTTAACTTTGATTTCGTACCAAACAAAATCCACCTTATTACATGGAATGTCCACGAGCTCCATGATGTGGGAAAAAAACATAAAGGTTCTTGAACACTTAAAGAGATTGTCAGCAGATGTGGTTTTCCTGCAAGAGTTACATAAAAATAAAAATAAAGAGAAATGTAATATTTAAAGAGGAGCTGGTTTGAAGAGACTATGCTGCCACCTAGTGTAGTAACAGCAGAGGTGTAGGTATCCTGATAAATAAGAATACACCCTTTTCCCTTAGATCCCAGCACATGGACCCAGAAGGCCGTTTTCTAATGTTGAATTGTACCTTACATGGTGAAAAATACACATTGATTTCATTGT
This sequence comes from Coregonus clupeaformis, assembly GCF_020615455.1. Classification (NCBI taxonomy): domain Eukaryota; kingdom Metazoa; phylum Chordata; class Actinopteri; order Salmoniformes; family Salmonidae; genus Coregonus; species Coregonus clupeaformis. The sequence goes on along the minus strand of NC_059222.1, from coordinate 46,295,280 downwards.
ATATCCCACCAGGGGCAAATCTGGTGTTTTTGGAAAGAATTCAAGCGATATTAGATAATAGAAAATACTACTCAATTTTTCTCAAAGTAAGAAAAGCAATTCAAGAATTGACTACATTTTTATTTCCAAAAATGCTCTCAACAATTTGCTGGGTTAGAAAATCTGTGACATAGTGATATCGGATCATTCTCCGGTATTATGCTGAATTACACCAACAGAAAATACACTTACTGACAGAATATGGAGAATGAACAGAGTGCATCTTCAAGACCCGATATGTATTGAATACGTAAATGAAAAAATAAAAACATTTACCATTACAAATGTAGACATAGAGGGCAGAGAAAAGCTGACCCCCGATATAATTTGGGATGCTTCTAAGGCGTGCATTAGGGGAATGATAACCTCATACTCGGCAAAAGTTAAATCTGAGTTCGAAATTAAAATTAAATAAAAATAAATCACTATTTTAGAAAGAGCCCATAAAAAATATTTACAAGGTAAAAAATGAAATTACATTTCTGAACTTAAGCAGAAATATGATCTTTTACTTTTGAAGAGAGCCAAAAACTACAGGTTGAACTCAAATAAAGCATACTACTACTGGCAAACAAACCTGGTAAACATCTCGCAGCCCTCACAAAACAAATACACGGCAAACCAGTTATAATTCTTTGAAGATAAAGACACAAATGTGTTCATTAGAAACAAGAACGCAAAATTATTGACCATTTTAAAAGCTTCTATGACAATCGATATAAAATCAGAATTAAACAACAGTGGGACCGTCTGCCCATTCACCCTCCAATCCAACGCTCAAGTACTTGAAAGTGACTGACGCATTTCGTTTAATCATGTACAGTTGTGAACAGACACAGACTAATCTGCCCAGACGTACTGTAGTTGGACACGTGAAGAATTCAATGTCACATGATAGTAGGAATGGACTCTGTCCCTGTCTGTAATCTGTCCCTGTCGACTTGGATGAGGTAACCCACCACCATCCTAACACACCCCATCAGTTAGTTGATGTGATCCCAGACCGGATCCTAAATGGAACACTATTCCCTATTTTTAGTGCACTACTTTTGAACAGTGCCCATAAGGGGGAATAGGGCGCTGTTTGGGACGCATGCGCTCTCCGGCGCTGCTGTTGCTAGCTGGCTCACTCTGTATTTAACCCGATGGTAACAGAAATAGCTTGGTCTTCTCTTCCCAGTTCCCAGTCAGCGCAGTCATCCATCCCAGCAGCACTCTGTGTCTCACTAACACATGTCATTCCATCACACGTCATTGGTGTTAATTACCCAACACATGAGAAACAGCACCCGTGTTATCCATCATTCATCGGCACCTAGAACAATAGTGGGCTAGAGCTATCCTGGTACATCTGTAGGACACAGCTGTCGTGGTGTTAATACTGTTCCTCCCTCTCTCTCACCGTTCACCACCGCCATCTGCATCCATTACACTGACAACAGTTGTGTCCCAAATGGCACCCTGTTTCTTATATAGTGCACTAACTTATAACTCAAGAGACAGATGTGTCCTGGTCAAATGTAGTGCACTATAAAAAGGAAATACGGTGCCATTTGGGATGAATCCACAATTCTCATTTTCCTCCCTAAACAACCACCACTGTGAGTCTGAGTCTGGTCAGTTTCCATTCACTGTGAGCCTCGGCCATATAGGCCTAAACCCTCTGGATGGGCTCCATTGTAAACTGTGCATCTACGAAGGCTACAGTGAGGGAAAAAAAGTATTTGATCCCCTGCTGATTTTGTACGTTTGCCCACTGACAAAGAAATGATCAGTCTATAATTTGAATGGTAGGTTTATTTGAACATTGAGAGACAGAATAACAACAACAAAAATCCAGAAAAACGCATGTCAAAAATGTGATAAATTGATTTGCATTTTAATGAGGGAAATAAGTATTTGAAACCCTCTCAATCAGAAAGATTTCTGGCTCCCAGGTGTCTTTTATACAGGTAACGAGCTGAGATTAGGAGCACACTCTTAAAGGGAGTGCTCCTAATCTCAGCTTGTTACCTGTATAAAAGACACCTGTCCATAGAAGCAATCAATCAATCAGATTCCAAACTCTCCACCATGGCCAAGACCAAAGAGCTCTCCAAGGATGTCAGGGACAAGACTATAGACCTACACAAGGCTGGAATGGGCTACAAGACCATCGTCAAGCAGCTTGGTGAGAAGGTGACAACAGTTGGTGCGATTATTCGCAAATGGAAGAAACACAAAAGACCTGTCAATCTCCCTCGGCCGGGGGCTCCATGCAAGATCTCACCTCGTGGAGTTGCAATGATCATGAGAATGGTGAGGAATCAGCCCAGAACTACACGGGAGGATCTTGTCAATGATCCCAAGGCAGCTGGGACCATAGTCACCAAGAAAACAATTGGTAACACACTACGCCGTGAAGGACTGAAATCCTGCAGCGCCCGCAAGGTCCCCCTGCTCAAGAAAGCACATATACAGGGCCATCTGAAGTTTGCCAATGAACATCTGAATGATTCAGAGGAGAACTGGGTGAAAGTGTTGTGGTCAGATGAGACCAAAATCGAGCTCTTTGGCATCAACTCAACTCGCCGTGTTTGGAGGAGGAGGAATGCTGCCAAGAACACCATCCCCACCGTCAAACATGGAGGTGGAAACATTATGCTTTGGGGGTGTTTTTCTGCTAAGGGGACAGGACAACTTCACCACATCAAAGGGACGATTGACGGGGCCATGTACCGTCCAATCTTGGGTGAGAACCTCCTTCCCTCAGCCAGGGCATTGAAAATGGGTTGTGGATGGGTATTCCAGCATGACAATGACCCAAAACACACGGCCAAGGCAACAAAGGAGTGGCTCAAGAAGAAGCACATTAAGGTCCTGGAGTGGCCTAGCCAGTCTCTAGACCTTAATCCCATAGAAAATCTGTGGAGGGAGCTGAAGGTTCGAGTTGCCAAACATCAGCCTCGAAACCTTAATGACTTGGAGAAGATCTGCAAAGAGGAGTGGAACAAAATCCCTCCTGAGATGTGTGCAAACCTGGTGGCAAACTACAAGAAACGTCTGACCTCTGTGATTGCCAACAAGGGTTTTGCCACCAAGTACTAAGTCATGTTTTGCAGAGGGGTCAAATACTTATTTCCCTCATTAAAATGCAAATCAATTTATAACATTTTTGACATGCGTTTTTCTGGATGTTTTGTTGTTATTCTGTCTCTCACTGTTCAAATAAACCTACCATTAAAATTATAGACTGATCATGTCTTTGTCAGTGGGCAAACGTACAAAATCAGCAGGGGATCAAATACTTTTTTCCCTCACTGTATGTGGCAGGGAGGCAAGACATTAAGAACAAATATATCCAGAGGAAATCCATCAATATAAATACATGGGAATGTTGATACTGTAGCTGAGAAACTGTATGCTGCTGTACAGGGCTCTGGTTCTTACTGTCATGTGCTGGATGCCTGGGATAAACAGAGAGATAAACAGGGAGATAAACAGGGAGATAAACAGGGAGATAAACAGAGGGATGAACAGGGAGATGAACAGAGAGATGAACAGAGAGATGAACAGAGGGATAAACAGAGGGATGAACAGGGAGATGAACAGAGGGATAAACAGAGAGATGAACAGAGAGATGAACAGAGAGATGAACAGAGGGATAAACAGAGAGATGAACAGAGAGATGCACAGAGAGATGAACAGAGAGATGAACAGAGAGATGAACAGGGAGATGAACAGAGGGATGAACAGAGAGATGAACAGAGGGATGAACAGAGGGATGAACAGAGAGATGAACAGAGAGATGAACAGAGGGATGAACAGAGGGATGAACAGAGAGATGAACAGAGAGATGAACAGAGAGATGAACAGAGAGATGAACAGAGAGATGAACAGAGAGATGAACAGAGAGATGAACAGAGAGATGAACAATCTTGCCCCTCTGGGCACATGGCAGGGTACCAAGATAACGTAACCGTTACTGGGGGATGTCATGCCCTCTTTGAGAGAGGACTGACTTTATGTAGGGGAGTGGGGGCGTGAAAGAGGAGGGAGAGGACTGACTCTATGGGGAGTTAGGAGCTGTTCCTTCTTTGAGAGAGGAGAGAGGACTGACTCTATGGGGAGTTGGGAGCTGTTCCCTCAGAGAGGACTGACTCTATGGGGAGTTGGGAGCTGTTCCCCCTTTGAGAGAGGAGAGAGGACTGACTCTATGGGGAGTTGGGAGCTGTTCCCTCTCTGAGAGAGGAGAGAGGACTGACTCTATGGGGGAGTTGGGAGCTGTTCCCTCTGAGAAGAGAGAGGACTGACTCTATGGGGGAGTTGGGAGCTGTTCCCCCCTTTGAGAGAGGAGAGAGGACTGACTCTATGGGGAGTTGGGAGCTGTTCCCTCTCTGAGAGAGGAGAGAGGACTGACTCTATGGGGAGTTGGGAGCTGTTCCCCCTTTGAGAGAGGAGAGAGGACTGAATCTATGGGGAGTTGGGAGCTGTTCCCTCTCTGAGAGAGGAGAGAGGACTGACTCTATGGGGAGTTGGGAGCTGTTCCCTCAGAGAGGAGAGAGGACTGACTCTATGGGGAGTTGGGAGCTGTTCCCTCTTTGAGAGAGGAGAGAGGACTGACTCTATGGGGAGTTGGGAGCTGTTCCCTCTTGAGAGAGGAGAGAGGACTGACTCTATGGGGAGTTGGGAGCTGTTCCCTCTCAGAGAGGAGAGAGGACTGACTCTATGGGGAGTTGGGAGCTGTTCCCTCTGAGAGAGGAGAGAGGACTGACTCTATGGGGAGTTGGGAGCTGTTCCCCCTTTGAGAGAGGAGAGAGGACTGACTCTATGGGGAGTTGGGAGCTGTTCCCTCAAGAGAGAGGACTGACTCTATGGGGAGTTGGGAGCTGTTCCCTCAGAGAGAGGAGAGAGGACTGACTCTATGGGGAGTTGGGAGCTGTTCCCCCTTTGAGAGAGGAGAGAGGACTGACTCTATGGGGAGTTGGGAGCTGTTCCCTCTGAGAGAGGAGAGAGGACTGACTCTATGGGGAGTTGGGAGCTGTTCCCTCGAGAGGAGAGACTGACTCTATGGGGAGTTGGGAGCTGTTCCCTCAGAGAGGAGAGAGGACTGACTCTATGGGGGAGTTGGGAGCTGTTCCCTCTGAGAGAGGAGAGAGGACTGACTCTATGGGGGAGTTGGGAGCTGTTCCCTCTTTGAGAGAGAAGAGAGGACTGACTCTATGGGGAGTTGGGAGCTGTTCCCTCTCTGAGAGAGGAGAGAGGACTGACTCTATGGGGAGTTGGGAGCTGTTCCCTCTTTGAGAGAGGAGAGAGGACTGACTCTATGGGGAGTTGGGAGCTGTTCCCTCTTTGAGAGAGGAGAGAGGACTGACTCTATGGGGAGTTGGGAGCTGTTCCCTCAGAGAGGAGAGAGGACTGACTCTATGGGGAGTTGGGAGCTGTTCCCTCTTTGAGAGAGGAGAGAGGACTGACTCTATGGGGAGTTGGGAGCTGTTCCCTCTCTGAGAGAGGAGAGAGGACTGACTCTATGGGGAGTTGGGAGCTGTTCCCTCAGAGAGGACAGAGGACTGACTCTATGGGGGAGTTGGGAGCTGTTCCCTCTTTGAGAGAGGAGAGAGGACTGACTCTATGGGGAGTTGGGAGCTGTTCCCTCTCTGAGAGAGGAGAGAGGACTGACTCTATGGGGAGTTGGGAGCTGTTCCCTCAGAGAGAGGAGAGAGGACTGACTCTATGGGGAGTTGGGAGCTGTTCCCTCTCTGAGAGAGGAGAGAGGACTGACTCTATGGGGAGTTGGGAGCTGTTCCCTCTTTGAGAGAGGAGAGAGGACTGACTCTATGGGGAGTTGGGAGCTGTTCCCTCTCTGAGAGAGGAGAGAGGACTGACTCTATGGGGAGTTGGGAGCTGTTCCCTCTTTGAGAGAGGAGAGAGGACTGACTCTATGGGGAGTTGGGAGCTGTTCCCTCTCTGAGAGAGGAGAGAGGACTGACTCTATGGGGAGTTGGGAGCTGTTCCCTCTTTGAGAGAGGAGAGAGGACTGACTCTATGGGGAGTTGGGAGCTGTTCCCTCTTTGAGAGAGGAGAGAGGACTGACTCTATGGGGAGTTGGGAGCTGTTCCCTCTTTGAGAGGAGAGAGGACTGACTCTATGGGGAGTTGGGAGCTGTTCCCTCAGAGAGAGGAGAGAGGACTGACTCTATGGGGAGTTGGGAGCTGTTCCCTCTTTGAGAGAGGAGAGAGGACTGACTCTATGGGGAGTTGGGAGCTGTTCCCTCAGAGAGAGGAGAGAGGACTGACTCTATGGGGAGTTGGGAGCTGTTCCCTCAGAGAGGACTGACTCTATGGGGAGTTGGGAGCTGTTCCCTCAGAGAGGAGAGAGGACTGACTCTATGGGGAGTTGGGAGCTGTTCCCTCTGAGAGAGGAGAGAGGACTGACTCTATGGGGGAGTTGGGAGCTGTTCCCTCTTTGAGAGAGGAGAGAGGACTGACTCTATGGGGAGTTGGGAGCTGTTCCCTCTCTGAGAGAGGAGAGAGGACTGACTCTATGGGGAGTTGGGAGCTGTTCCCTCTTTGAGAGAAGAGAGGACTGACTCTATGGGGAGTTGGGAGCTGTTCCCTCTTTGAGAGAGGAGAGAGGACTGACTCTATGGGGAGTTGGGAGCTGTTCCCTCAGAGAGGAGAGAGGACTGACTCTATGGGGAGTTGGGAGCTGTTCCCTCTTTGAGAGAGGAGAGAGGACTGACTCTATGGGGAGTTGGGAGCTGTTCCCTCTCTGAGAGAGGAGAGAGGACTGACTCTATGGGGAGTTGGGAGCTGTTCCCTCTTTGAGAGAGGACAGAGGACTGACTCTATGGGGAGTTGGGAGCTGTTCCCTCTTTGAGAGAGGAGAGAGGACTGACTCTATGGGGAGTTGGGAGCTGTTCCCTCGAGAGAGGAGAGAGGACTGACTCTATGGGGAGTTGGGAGCTGTTCCCTCTTTGAGAGAGAGAGAGGACTGACTCTATGGGGAGTTGGGAGCTGTTCCCTCTCTGAGAGAGGAGAGAGGACTGACTCTATGGGGAGTTGGGAGCTGTTCCCTCTTTGAGAGAGGAGAGAGGACTGACTCTATGGGGAGTTGGGAGCTGTTCCCTCTTTGAGAGAGGAGAGAGGACTGACTCTATGGGGAGTTGGGAGCTGTTCCCTCTCTGAGAGAGGAGAGAGGACTGACTCTATGGGGAGTTGGGAGCTGTTCCCTCTTTGAGAGAGGAGAGAGGACTGACTCTATGGGGAGTTGGGAGCTGTTCCCTCTTTGAGAGAGGAGAGAGGACTGACTCTATGGAGAGTTGGGAGCTGTTCCCTCTTTGAGAGAGGAGAGAGGACTGACTCTATGGGGAGTTGGGAGCTGTTCCCTCTTTGAGAGAGGAGAGAGGACTGACGTTCAGATGGTCTGAATGTCTACTGCTGCTGACCTTAGAGTCTGTCTACAGAGGCATAAAACAGTATTGCAGGATATCTTCTCTTGTCTGCATTCAGAATAACTACTTTAGCAATGGGAAAAATGACTAACGCTTAACTGTTAACTTGTTTTCCTTCACAATATTTACACATGTTTGGGACGGGGGGGATTGGAGAGCAAGTGTTTAAATTGTGCAGTATTTAGCAATAATAAATACAAGTCTTGAATGCACTTATTGTAATTCGCTCCGTACAAGCAAGTCTGCTAAATGACTAAATGAAGATCAGAGTTTCTCCTCCTGAAGTCTGAGCCTGCAGCAAGACATCCTTCCCTCTGAAGCCCTTGTAGCACTAGGGCTGCTTTGATAACACCCCGTCATGAAATAAATGATTTACTGGACCAACTGAACAAGATTAACCACAATAAGTTAACCCATTGGCTCACGTCAGATGGCGTCCCTCCTCCGCGACGCTCGTCCCTCAACCCATCTCCCTTGTAGGACGTGGAACTCATATTCAAATTTGAATATTGAGCATCTGCCATTCAAAAAATGTAAACATAGTTCCCAAAAAAAATTTGACCACTGCACTCTCGTATGACTCTCCATGAAATAGGCAGAATAACTAGCTAAATTATTACAAACGTTGTGACAGTGATTTAATACTTTGCAATTGTGAGAAAATAAAATAAACGGTGGCTACTAGTGAATTATTGACTACTTTTAGTCAATTACAAAACTACATTTAATAAAAGTACAATGTCTAATGATTACTTTTCAACATTGCCTGCTCCCGAGCGTTCTCACTACTTAGATTAACGTAATCTTGTAGGGCTTCCCTCATGCCCCTTTTCATGAAGGTGCTAGCAGCCACAAATTCTGTGCAAGGACGCGTCAAGGACGTTGCCCCGCCAGTCCAGGGACTTGATCAGCTGTGTAGCTAACTGTTGTTTTAATGTCGTTAATATTGGACAACTTATGCTAGCTTTCGTGCCTATAGTCAAACTTCAGAAATACTGCTCATTGAAGCACAATAATCCTTAGCTAGATGTAAAATGGGGCGACTAAGACATTCCTCACCAAAAAATGACATTAGCTTAGATTAATTCAGACAGTTTTGAGGCAGAAATGGAGTTCAGCAGACGATGTCACCAAGGTAATATTTTTGAACGTTAGACATCACATTGTAACCAGACTACTTTTTATCTATAGTCCCAGTCGGTATTAAAGTGGAACTGAAACTGTTTTAACTGCTTTGCAGATATGAAACAAACAGACATAATATCAGTCAAAAACATCACATTCCCAGTTTATGCTTCAAAACCAACTTCATAAGAGGTTTTAAAAATAGGCTCTATTTGACAAAAAATTACAGGCATTGTTGGCAGAATAGATGGATGCAGTTCAATGCATGATTCATATAATTCCCCAATACATTTCTTGATAGCGCAAAAAAATGGACTATCAGGTTGTAAATCACAGCTGGCCTGGTACATTGTTTGCTGCCTCCACCCATTCGAGTTTCAGTTTCAATGACTTAATATTCTGAACAAAAACGGACGACTGTAACTAAGGCTGGGAATGTCAATACAATCAGACTAGCAAGGGCAACGATCGCAAGTCAGTCATAACGTGGCTAATAGGCTAGCGTGTCAAACACAAGGCCTGGTGGGCCGAATAGGACACACAAGCCAGTATAAATGAGTCAACAGTTGAGTCATTTACTTTATGAAATTACAGCCTGATGCGCTAGCATCGGAGAATTCAATTTCAATTTGCATTGCTTTCGTGTGTCCCGTTTACAGCGCGCAGCGGAGGGAACGTGTACAGACACTTGCCACAGTCCTAGCTAGGCTACTAAAATGTTACAGTCTGGCTTCGGTTTTTAAAGCTTGACAATAAATAACCAAAATTACAAAACCTGCCACAAGGCTACTATTCCCCATCTTTATCAGTGCAAATTTGACGGCTAACTAGCTGAAAACATTTGAGAGGGTTTATCTAATGTTCCCTCGTTAGATTTTGGTCCTCTGTAGCTCAGCTGGTAGAGCGCGGCGCTTGTAACGCCAAGGTAGTGGGTTCGATCCCCGGGACCACCCATACACAAAAAATGTATGCACGCTTGACTGTAAGTCGCTTTGGATAAAAGCGTCTGCTAAATGGCTTATTATATTATTATTTTAGCTCATCTCGCTCTGGCTAGCATTATAGTTGATCTTGTTATTGTTGATGTGTATAACTGAGGGAGAGAGAGCTTACCTTTTCATGGTTGTTTGATCAATAGACTGTAAAGTTCCCAAATGTAAGAGGACTCCCATGGTGTTTACATATTTACAGAATACCATTCAGGTGTACTTTGTGGCTTTTGGTGAATGAGTTGTAATGATCTAAAGTCGAGCTGTTGCTACTGCCTGTAAACACACAGTCCAGTTGAAAGTGAATGATGTCAGGCCTGTGTGGCAAATAGCATATTTGCATATAGGCCTACTGTAGCTCTGATTGGCTATGGCGCACTGGTCTGCGTAGACTCCGGTCCTGGACAAGACATATGTTTTTATTATGTTTTATTTACTGCAGTGTCTATTAATTGTCCAAACGGACGGCCGCTTTCTCACTCTATATTGCTATAGAATTTTCACAAATGCCTTACTATACATAATTCCCAAACATTCTATGAGTTTATGAAAACGTGAAAATGACCACATCTAAGTCCTCGCTTGTCAGAAAATGTTTTTTTTAAAAGGTGGTATATTTTTCTTGGGTGTTTATGCACAGATTTTAATACGATTTCATGTTGCTAAAATGCTGTCCACTTTAAAGTTCCACTTTAAAGATAGAACGTCACGGCCGGGCCCGCCTGTGGGCAAAACTAACTAGGTTACCCCACTGGCTCACAGCAAAAACTTTTGACTTGTTTTAGTCAATTACAAAACTACATTTAATAAAAGTACAACGTCTAATGATTACTTTTCAACATTGCCTGCTCCCGAGCGTTCTCACTACTTAGATTAACGTAATATTGTAGGGCTTCCCTCATGCCCCTTTTCACGACGGTGCTAGCAGCCACGTGAGTGAGTGCTTGCTAGCTAGCTAGCTACCAATCGGAACATTAAGCTAGCCAGGACCAACAACTCAAATAAACGGACTATACAGCTACAAGTAGTGAGTGGCGTTACAAACGGACTACACTAAACAAGTTCATTGTCTTACCTGTGATTAAATGTTTTCACACACACGGAGCTACAGAGCTCTATATACAGTGGGGGAAAAAAGTATTTAGTCAGCCACCAATTGTGCAAGTTCTCCCACTTAAAAAGATGAGAGAGGCCTGTAATTTTCATCATAGGTACACGTCAACTGTGACAGACAAAATTAGAAAAAAAATCCAGAAAATCACATTGTAGGATGTTTAATGAATTTATTTGCAAATTATGGTGGAAAATAAGTATTTGGTCAATAACAAAAGTTTCTCAATACTTTGTTATATACCCTTTGTTGGCAATGACACAGGTCAAACGTTTTCTGTAAGTCTTCACAAGGTTTTCACACACTGTTGCTGGTATTTTGGCCCATTCCTCCATGCAGATCTCCTCTAGAGCAGTGATGTTTTGCGGCTGTCGCTGGGCAACACAGACTTTCAACTCCCTCCAAAGATTTTCTATGGGGTTGAGATCTGGAGACTGGCTAGGCCACTAAAGGACCTTGAAATGCTTCTTACGAAGCCACTCCTTCGTTGTGTTTGGGATCATTGTCATGCTGAAAGACCCAGCCACGTTTCATCTTCAATGCCCTTGCTGATGGAAGGAGGTTTTCACTCAAAATCTCACGATACATGGCCCCATTCATTCTTTCCTTTACACGGATCAGTCGTCCTGGTCCCTTTGCAGAAAAACAGCCCCAAAGCATGATGTTTCCACCCCCATGCTTCACAGTATGTATGGTGTTCTTTGGATGCAACTCAGCATTCTTTGTCCTCCAAACACGACGAGTTGAGTTTTTACCAAAAAAGTTCTATTTTGGTTTCATCTGACCATATGACATTCTCCCAATCCTCTTCTGGATCATCCAAATGCACTCTAGCAAACTTCAGACGGGCCTGGACATTTACTGGCTTAAGCAGGGGGACACGTCTTGCACTGCAGGATTTGAGTCCCTGGCGGCGTAGTGTGTTACTGATGGTAGGCTTTGTTACTTTGGTCCCAGCTCTCTGCAGGTCATTCACTAGGTCCCCCGTGTGGTTCTGGGATTTTTGCTCACCGTTCTTGTGATCATTTTGACCCCACGGGTGAGATCTTGCGTGGAGCCCCAGATCGAGGGAGATTATCAGTGGTCTTGTATGTCTTCCATTTCCTAATAATTGCTCCCACAGTTGATTTCTTCAAACCAAGCTGCTTACCTATTGCAGATTCAGTCTTCCCAGCCTGGTGCATGTCTACAATTTTGTTTCTGGTGTCCTTTGACAGCTCTTTGGTCTTGGCCATAGTGGTGTTTGGAGTGTGACTGTTTGAGGTTGTGGACAGGTGTCTTTTATACTGATAACAAGTTCAAACAGGTGCCATTAATACAGGTAACGAGTGGAGGACGGAGGAGCCTCTTAAAGAAGAAGTTACAGGTCTGTGAGAGCCAGAAATCTTGCTTGTTTGAAGGTGACCAAATACTTATTTTCCACTATAATTTGCAAATAAATTCATAAAAAATCCTACAATGTGATTTTCTGGAGAAAAAAAATCTCAATTTGTCTGTCATAGTTGACGTGTACCTATGATGAAAATTACAGGCCTCTCTCATCTTTTTAAGTGGGAGAACTTGCACAATTGGTGGCTGACTAAATACTTTTTTTTCCCCACTGTATATGTAGCCTACTTGGACACCGGTTCCCCACAATTTTCCACTCTCCAAAAAGCCTGAAGCCACAGGGCTCTTCTAGCAGGCTCTATTTCCCTACGTGGGAGCATTGCGAACCGTAGGTCGGGAATGTTTACATTGTACATTGAACAACACAGCAGATTTTCGGCATGTTTTGTTATTTCTGTATAACTAAAAATCAACGACAATGTTGGCTCGTTTACCCTGGGGGTCAATGGGAAAGAATGTTTGTTGTCCCCAATTTGTGGGAATGGTCGAGGGGAATTCCTTATTATTACGTGAATATCGACTCGGAGTATCCCATTATCCTTTGCGAGATATGAGACAGATCAGTGCAGGCGGAATCCAACGCGCTATCTGATGTAATACAATGTCAGTCAACCATTATCAGTCATTCTGAAATGTAGTATTTGCTGTGCGTATATCTAACATATTTTTGAATAATGTATTTCTGTTGTGTTATGAGCAGCAGTACTGTGAAGGGAAGGCACCAAAGACTTTAACGGGTACTCAGACGTACAGCCATACTGTAACAGAGATGTGTGTATATATGTGTGTGTGTGTGTGTGTGTGTGTGTGTGTGTGTGCGTGCGAGACACATGCATACAACCGTAGTGTACGAGAGATGGAATGACCCACATCTGATGTTGCTGCACCTAAACAGGCTCCTTCTCTTTCTCTCTCTCTCTCTCTCTCTGTCTCTCTCCCTCTCAGTCATTATATCCTCCTCTATGGCTTCACACATCCCACCGCACATCTGAGACTAAACCATTTGTCTCTCTCTCTCTCTCTCTCTCTCTCTCTCTCTCTCTCTCTCTCTCTCTCTCTCTCAAAAGCGCCCGGCCGGCAGGCGTGTACAGACATGCCTGATGTGTGTATGTTGGCTGTGGCTTAATGAAACACATGGACTGTGTTCTCTCCTCCTGACTGTGTCAAGATCACTTCCTTTCACGAGATGATACCTCATTTTCACATGTTCCGCTGCCATGCCAAACTCATAGCTTTTGGTCACACAAGGGACTATTCACTCATTCTGTGAGAGAGCCAGAGCCAGAGCCAGAGCCAGGGAGG
>NC_059222.1:46274393-46276893 GCF_020615455.1 Coregonus clupeaformis | reverse complement strand
GTTCTCCTAACGTGTCCTAACCCTGTTGAACTCTGAAACACCTGGTTCTCCTAACGTGTCTAACCCTGTTGAACTCTGAAACACCTGGTTCTCCTAACGTGTCTAACCCTGTTGAACTCTGAAACACCTGGTTCTCCTAACGTGTCTTAACCCTGTTGAACTCTGAAACACCTGGTTCTCCTAACGTGTTTAACCCTGTTAAAGTTCAGCCCAGGTCATGACACTTGTGTCCACACACACACAGCTCTGATAATTGATGTCACTAATGGACATCTGTTCTCTCCCTTTTCCGCTAATGACTACTCACTCTCATTGGTGCTGTGTGTGTGTGTGTGTGTGTGTGTGGACTGTGGCTTACATAACCAGGGTCTGTCATGATGATATAATAATATGCCATTTAGCAGACGCTTTTATCCAAAGCGACTTACAGTCATGTGTGCATCATTATTTTTTTTTTGTGTATGGGTGGTCCCGGGGATCGAACCCACTACCTTGGCGTTACAAGCGCCGTGCTCTACCAGCTGAGCTACAGAGGACCACTGCTAGTATTCTGACAATTACTAGTAGCAGAGGTTAGTAAATAATATCCATAGGGTTTGTAATCTCTCGTGGACAGACGCACGATCTAGCGCAATTACATGAGATTTTAGTTCTGGGTGTCTGGTTTATAGTTCTTTAGTTCTGGGTGTCTGGTTTATAGTTCTTTAGTTCTGGGTGTCTGGTTTATAGTTCTTTAGTTCTGGGTGTCTGGTTTATAGTTCTTTAGTTCTGGGTGTCTGGTTTATAGTTCTTTAGTTCTGGGTGTCTGGTTTATAGTTCTTTAGTTCTGGGTGTCTGGTTTATAGTTCTTTAGTTCTGGGTGTCTGGTTTATAGTTCTTTAGTTCTGGGTGTCTGGTTTATAGTTCTTTAGTTCTGGGTGTCTGGTTTGTAGTTCTTTAGTTATGGGTGTCTGGTTTATAGTTCTTTAGTTCTGGGTGTCTGGTTTATAGTTCTTTAGTTATGGGTGTCTGGTTTGTAGTTCTTTAGTTCTGGGTGTCTGGTTTATAGTTCTTTAGTTCTGGGTGACTGGTTTGTAGTTCTTTAGTTCTGGGTGTCTGGTTTGTAGTTCTTTAGTTCTGGGTGTCTGGTTTATAGTTCTTTAGTTCTGGGTGACTGGTTTGTAGTTCTTTAGTTCTGGGTGACTGGCTTGTCGCTTTCTTACTAATAGTGTTATATGTTTACCATAGTGTTATTACATGATTACACTATTAAAGCCAGTTATGACTGGCTGAATGAATGAATTGCATGTGACCTTTTCTGAATGACACCCCTTGGTACAGATCTAGGATCCGCTTCCCCTCCCCTTATCCTAACCTTAAAGGTACAGATCTAGGATCAGCTTCCCTTCCCCTTATCCTAACCTTAAAGGTACAGATCTAGGATCCGCTTCCCCTCCCCTTATCCTAACCTTAAAGGTACAGATCTAGGATCAGCTTCCCTTCCCCTTATCCTAACCTTAAAGGTACAGATCTAGGATCCGCTTCCCTCCCCTTATCCTAACCTTAAAGGTACAGATCTAGGATCAGCTTCCCCTCCCCTTATCCTAACCTTAAAGGTACAGATCTAGGATCAGCTTCCCCTCCCCTTATCCTAACCTTAAAGGTACAGATCTAGGATCAGCTTCCCTTCCCCTTATCCTAACCTTAAAGGTACAGATCTAGGATCCGCTTCCCCTCCCCTTATCCTAACCTTAAAGGTACAGATCTAGGATCAGCTTCCCTCCCCCTTATCCTAACCTTAAAGGTACAGATCTAGGATCAGCTTCCCTCCCCTTATCCTAACCTTAAAGGTACAGATCTAGGATCAGCTTCCCCTCCCCTTATCCTAACCTTAAAGGTACAGATCTAGGATCAGCTTCCCCTCCCCTTATCCTAACCTTAAAGGTACAGATCTAGGATCAGCTTCCCTCCCCCTTATCCTAACCTTAAAGGTACAGATCTAGGATCAGCTTCCCTCCCCCTTATCCTAACCTTAAAGGTACAGATCTAGGATCCGCTTCCCTCCCCTTATCCTAACCTTAAAGGTACAGATCTAGGATCAGCTTCCCCTCCCCTTATCCTAACCTTAAAGGTACAGATCTAGGATCAGCTTCCCCTCCCCTTATCCTAACCTTAAAGGTACAGATCTAGGATCCGCTTCCCCTCCCCTTATCCTAACCTTAAAGGTACAGATCTAGGATCAGCTTCCCCTCCCCTTATCCTAACCTTAAAGGTACAGATCTAGGATCAGCTTCCCCTCCCCTTATCCTAACCTTAAAGGTACAGATCTAGGATCAGCTTCCCCTCCCCTTATCCTAACCTTAAAGGTACAGATCTAGGATCAGCTTCCCCTCCCCTTATCCTAACCTTAAAGGTACAGATCTAGGATCCGCTTCCCCTCCCCTTATCCTAACCTTAAAGGTACAGATCTAGGATCCGCTTCCCCTCCCCTTATCCTAACCTTAAAGGTACAGATCTAGGA
>NC_059222.1:46191893-46269393 GCF_020615455.1 Coregonus clupeaformis | reverse complement strand
TGCCGCAAACGTCAACCAAACTGACGGGTGAATTCACAAGTTGTTCCAATCTTTTGGGCTTCCGTTGAACTGTGCACGAAGCAGGACAGCCCCCATCCATTTAGAAAAGGGGAAAAAATCGGGGCTGCTGCTGATGACGACAGCTGCCTGGCCGGCTAATCGGAGAGTTCAGGGAGGTACAGATAAACTAACTCACAGCCGGAGCCTGGAACTGTTTAGATGCCTTATGGTTGTTTAGAAGACGAGAGGTTGGCCTACACCTTTATATGTACAGTCATTGTGGCCTACACATACTAATTCGTATAAAACTCAACCCTAACCCCAACCTTAGAAGTAAAAAAAAAAAAAGCATTCCTGCACACAAACATCTGCGGCACAGTCCCGCACCATTACGCACGGAACCGGAGGCGTTAGTACAAAAATTGCAGTCGGACTTCTCTAACGCCACAGAACTTTGAGCCACAGAGTTTTTAGAGTGAAACAAGTATTGGAATTCACATTCAATGCGTAACTGTCTGCGGGCATGAACTTAATCACCCGGACTATTCTTAAAATAAAAAATAATAGAGTGTGTCGTGTTCAAGTAAACGTTTTTCCCGCATTGTTTTTAGAATAATCCGGGACCAAATTTGGAAAAGTAATGATTCATACATTTACCTAAAGGCTACTGTCTTCAAGTTCCATCAGCAGTATGTTAACGTATGAATATTATTTATGGATAAGAACTTTATGTAATATCCTTGAAACGCTTCTGAATATATTTACGGTAGCACCGCCTACTGATCGGAATTGGTGAGGAGTTTATCCATCACTTATCCCCAGCCCAGACTGAACAGTCGTTTCCCGTGTAAATAGAAAAGGAAAATGTCTGTTTTGTCTTGAAAAGTGTCAAATAATGTTTTCACAAAATGATTGATTGCTAGAGTATATGATATAAATCTAGATTTGAGTTGATCGGATTATTTTCCCATTGCTGCTCCACACATCTTGGTGATGGAATGTGTCTACTCTACCCGTGAACAGCTGGGCTATTACCTGTACTGCTGTTGACCAATGTATTAAAATACATTTCATAAGTCAACAACATCATGAAAGGGGATATTATTTAAACCTGCAGATGTCACTACATGTATATGACATTAGTTTCACTGTAGTAAAAATAGTAAATGAATTCGTCCAGTCATTGAAAGGGTTTTTAATGTATGCAATGTGAAATGACTTGTCGCTTCCACCAGTGGAATGGAATCCTGCAGGATAAAGGCTAAGACTCCTGGATGTCTGTTTTTATGACCGCCACCTCAACCCTCAGAGGTACTCAACCCATACCACAGTAGTGAATCATAGAATGACTCCACACAGAATTACTACCCATGGACCTCTGAGTCTACCTTTAAGGAAAGGCTTTAAAGGGTCCTTCTGAGTCCAGATAGAACTCACCTAAACAAAAAGTAACTGTGTCTAGACGGAACGTTTATTCTAAACAAGTTGCCTCCCTGAGAGTGCCTGTCTGCCTGTCTGCCTGTCTGCCTGCCTGTCTGCCTGCCTGCCTGTCTGCCTGTCTGCCTGTCTGCCTGTCTGCCTGTCTGCCTGTCTGCCTGCCTGCCTGTCTGCCTGTCTGCCTGCCTGCCTGTCTGCCTGTCTGCCTGTCTGTCTGTCTGTATGTCTGCCTGTCTGTATGTCTGCCTGCCTGCCTGCCTGCCTGCCTGCCTGTCTGTCTGTCTGTCTGTCTGCCTGCCTGCCTGTCTGTCTGTCTGTCTGTCTGCCTGCCTGCCTGCCTGCCTGCCTGTCTGTCTGTCTGTCTGTCTGCCTGTCTGTCTGTCTGTCTGTCTGCCTGTCTGTCTGTCTGTCTGTCTGTCTGTCTGTCTCTCTGTCTCTCTGAATGCCTGTCAGTCTGTTTTCTCTGGGGTCTGTAAAGGACCTCCCCATGGCCATGCCTCCACACCCAGTCAGTCTTCAGGCTAATTGTCTCCATGTTTCTAGGAGAGACAGTCAATGTGGAGCAGGTGTGTTTTTTATGCCTTAGTTGGTCTCTGATGGTACATACGCAGTCATCACTATAGACTAGTAGAGGGAGTTGATGGTCATCACTATAGACTAGTAGAGGGAGTTGATGGTATATATACAGTCATCACTATAGACTAGTAGAGGGAGTTGATGGTATATATACAGTCATCACTATAGACTAGTAGAGGGAGTTGATGGTCATCACTATAGACTAGTAGAGGGAGTTGATGGTTATATACAGTCATCACTATAGACTAGCAGAGGGAGTTGATGGTTATATACAGTCATCACTATAGACTAGTAGAGGGAGTTGATGGTATATATACAGTCATCACTATAGACTAGTAGAGGGAGTTGATGGTATATATAGTCATCACTATAGACTAGCAGAGGGAGTTGATGGTATATATACAGTCATCACTATAGACTAGTAGAGGGAGTTGATGGTATATATACAGTCATCACTATAGACTAGTAGAGGGAGTTGATGGTATATATACAGTCATCACTATAGACTAGTAGAGGGAGTTGATGGTATATATACAGTCATCACTATAGACTAGTAGAGGGAGTTGATGGTCATCACTATAGACTAGTAGAGGGAGTTGATGGTATAAATACAGTCATCACTATAGACTAGCAGAGGGAGTTGATGGTATATATACAGTCATCACTATAGACTAGTAGAGGGAGTTGATGGTATATATACAGTCATCACTATAGACTAGTAGAGGGAGTTGATGGTATATATAGTCATCACTATAGACTAGCAGAGGGAGTTGATGGTATATATACAGTCATCACTATAGACTAGTAGAGGGAGTTGATGGTATATATACAGTCATCACTATAGACTAGTAGAGGGAGTTGATGGTATATATACAGTCATCACTATAGACTAGTAGAGGGAATTGATGGTATATATACAGTCATCACTATAGACTAGTAGAGGGAGTTGATGGTCATCACTATAGACTAGTAGAGGGAGTTGATGGTATAAATACAGTCATCACTATAGACTAGTAGAGGGAGTTGATGG
This sequence comes from Coregonus clupeaformis, assembly GCF_020615455.1. Taxonomy (NCBI): domain Eukaryota; kingdom Metazoa; phylum Chordata; class Actinopteri; order Salmoniformes; family Salmonidae; genus Coregonus; species Coregonus clupeaformis. The sequence continues at coordinate 46,266,350 of NC_059222.1, read as the reverse complement.
TATATATACAGTCATCACTATAGACTAGTAGAGGGAGTTGATGGTATATATACAGTCATCACTATAGACTAGTAGAGGGAGTTGATGGTATATATACAGTCATCACTATAGACTAGTAGAGGGAGTTGATGGTATATATACAGTCATCACTATAGACTAGTAGAGGGAGTTGATGGTATATATACAGTCATCACTATAGACTAGTAGAGGGAGTTGATGGTATATATACAATCATCACTATAGACTAGTAGAGGGAGTTGATGGTATATATACAGTCATCACTATAGACTAGTAGAGGGAGTTGATGGTATATATACAGTCATCACTATAGACTAGTAGAGGGAGTTGATGGTATATATAGTCATCACTATAGACTAGTAAAGAGAGTTGATGGTTATATACAGTCATCACTATAGACTAGCAGAGGGAGTTGATGGTATATATACAGTCATCACTATAGACTAGTAGAGAGAGTTGATGGTCATCACTATAGACTAGTAGAGAGAGTTGATGGTTATATACAGTCATCACTATAGACTAGTCGAGGGAGTTGATGGTATATATACAGTCATCACTATAGACTAGTCGAGGGAGTTGATGTCATCACTATAGACTAGTCGAGGGAGTTGATGGTATATATACAGTCATCACTATAGACTAGTAGAGGGAGTTGATGGTATATATACAGTCATCACTATAGACTAGTAGAGGGAGTTGATGGTGTATATACAGTCATCACTATAGACTAGTAGAGGGAGTTGATGGTATATATACAGTCATCACTATATACTAGTAGAGGGAGTTGATGGTATATATACAGTCATCACTATAGACTAGTAGAGGGAGTTGATGGTATATATACAGTCATCACTATAGACTAGTAGAGGGAGTTGATGGTATATATACAGTCATCACTATAGACTAGTAGAGGGAGTTGATGGTCATCACTATAGACTAGTAGAGGGAGTTGATTGTGATCCAATGTTGTATCCCAAATGGCACCCTATTCCCTATGCAATGCCCACAGGGCTCTGGTCTAAAGTAGTGCACTACATAGGAAATAGGGTGCCATTTGGGACCTCAGCAGTAATAAGCAATGGAAACTAACCGCAGCATTAAGAAATGGAAACCATGAACTGCCTTTAAGTAGTTTTAATGCTTCTTTTTTTCCGTTCGTATCATTGGGAACATGAGGGTTTTTTCAGTACGTCCAGAAAGCCAGAATGACATTCCACAATATGGAGAGTATTCAATTAAAAACCTTAGGACAAGTCCCAAATGACACCAAATATTCTTTATAGTGCACTGCTTTTGACCAGAGCCTTATGGACCCTGGTCAAAAGTAGTGCACAATGTTGGGAATATGGTGCCATTTGGGACGTAGACTTAGTTTTCCCTCCTCCTTGAAATGTATATCCCCAGACACTGTCAGTCTGTGGTTAAATCCACACACCAGAACAATGTTCTACTACATTGAATGCATAACTACTCACTTTGTCTCACAGTGTATTCCAAGTAGAGGCTTTAGAAGTCATTGTCTCTTACGTCCCAAATGGCACCCTATTCCCTATATGGTGCACTACTTTTGACCAGAACCCTATGGGCCCTGGTCAAAAGTAGTGCACGATATAGGGAATAGGGTGCCATTTGGGTCGCACACAGTGTATTCTAAGTAGAGGCTTTAGAAGTCATTCTATGCTATAATTAATTCTAATCCAACTGTCTCTTTTTTTTACGTTGTCTCTGTAAAATAAATGTTCCTTAATTGTACAATAATTTGCCATAATTTGCCAATTAAGCCAACCCTCTGTGGAAATGGTTCTACACGGAAAATGGTTCTACCTGGAACCAAAAAGGGTTCTTCAAATGGTTATTCTATGGGGACAGCCGAAGAAACCTTTTAGGTTCTAGATAGCAAAAAAACATCTGAGTGTAGTGTACTTATGTAAGGGTATAGGGTGCCATTTGGGACGCAAGCATGGATATATTGATCCTGTCCAGGTGCTCCAGTCACCCTGTGGAATGAAGGATTTCACTATAAGCAGAACCCCCCTCCTGTCCTGTGTGTAGTAGGGACGTTATTCTGACTTGAAATATGTGTGCAAAACACAGACTTGATGGGCATTGAATCAGGGGCATTTTATCATGGGCATTGAATCATAGGCATTGAATCATAGCAATGGAATCATGGCATTGAATCATTGGGCACTGAATCATAGCATGGGCTTTGAATCCTGGGCATTGAATCATGGGCATTGAATCGGGGCATTGAATCCTGGGCATTGAATCATAGCAATGGAATCATGGCATTGAATCATGGGCACTGAATCATAGCAATTGAATCATGGCATTGAATCATGGGCATTGAAGGAAGTGATGAAAGATTGAAATGCTTTTTTATTTCGGACGCTAAGCCAAGCCACTCTGTTTTATTTTACATAGTGACATTTTAGAGTCATTTCCTTTTCTGTCATTTCCACTACCATCCAGGTGAAGTCACATTCTGTTTTCTACTATATCAACTTACTATAGGACTTTCAAGACAAATTTAAACAATTGAAACCCTCTATGTGCCCCAAATTGAACAAATATTGTGATTTAGCTCCCTACGACACGTTGCCATGTGCTGCACAGACAGCTCCACAGCAATTACACAACTCCATGGACTGTGTCCCAAATGGCACCCTATTTCCTGCATAGTGCACTACTTTTGACCAGAGCCATATAGACCTTGGTCAAAGGTAGTGCACTATATAGGGAATAAGGTGTAATTTGGGACGCATGAGAGGGGAACAGCAGAGCAGCATGCTTCCAGTGGAGAATGAGATACAATGGACTGAAGGAAGGACTAGTGGAGGAAGGACTAGTGGAAGAAGGACTAGTGGAGGAAGGACTAGTGGAGGAAGGACTAGTGGAGGAAGGACTAGTGGAGGAAGGACTAGTGGAGGAAGGACTAGTGGAGGAAGGACTAGTGGAGGAAGGACTAGTGGAGGAAGGACTAGTGGAGGAAGGACTAGTGGAGGAAGAACTAGTGGAGGAAGGACTAGGGGAGGAAGGACTAGTGGAGGAAGGACTAGTGGAGGAAGGACTAGTGGAGGAAGGACTAGTGGAGGAAGGCAGGGTGCTTTGAATTCCTCTTTGTCTGCTGTAATATAGGCGAGCCATGCCAGCGTGCCCAGAATATGGTACTATTCATCTCTCCATGCAGTATGATAATATGTTACTATTCATCTCTCCATGCAGTATGATAATATGTTACTATTCATCTCTCCATGCAGTATGAGAATATGTTACTATTCATCTCTCCATGCAGTATGATAATATGTTACTATTCATCTCTCCATGCAGTATGAGAATATGTTACTATTCATCTCTCCATGCAGTATGATAATATGTTACTATTCACCTCTCCGATGCAGTATGAGAATATGTTACTATTCACCTCTCTAATGCAGTATGATAATATGTTACTATTCATCTCTCCATGCAGTATGATATATGTTACTATTCATCTCTCCATGCAGTATGATAATATGTTAACATTAATCTCTCTAATGCAGTATGATAATATGTTAACATTCATCTCTCCAATGCAGTATGATAATATGTTAATACTCATCTCTCTAATGCAGTATGATAATATGTTAACATTCATCTCTCCATGCAGTATGATATTATGTTAACATTAATCTCTCCATGCAGTATGATAATATGTTAACATTCATCTCTCCATGCAGTATGATAATATGTTAACATTCATCTCTCCATGCAGTATGATAATATGTTAACATTCATCTCTCCATGCAGTATGATAACATGTTAACATTCATCTCTCCATGCAGTATGATAATATGTTAAAATTCATCTCTCCATGCAGTATGATAATATGTTAACATTCATCTCTCCATGCAGTATGATAATATGTTAACATTCATCTCTCCATGCAGTATGATAATATGTTAACATTCATCTCTCTAATGCAGTATGATAATATGTTAACATTCATCTCTCCAATGCAGTATGATAATATTTTAATATTCATCTCTCTAATGCAATATGATAATATTTTAATATTCATCTCTCTAATGCAATATGATAATATGTTAACATTCATCTCTCCATGCAGTATGATAATATGTTAACATTCATCTCTCCATGCAGTATGATAATATGTTACTATTCATCTCTTCAATTCAGTATGATAATATGTTACTATTCATCTATCTAATGCAGGGAGATGAAAAGCAGCTGTTAGCTAGACTGACTGCAGACCAGTTTGAGGGAAGAGAGGGGGAGAGAGGGGAGAGAGAGAGGGGAGAGGGGGAGGGAAGACAGAAAGAGGGGGAAGGAGTAAGAGAGAGAGAGAGAGAGAGAGAGAGAGAGAGAGAGAGAGAGAGAGAGAGAGAGAGAGAGAGAGAGAGAGGGAGGGAGAGAGAGACATAGAGAGAGAGAGAGAGAGAGAGAGAGAGAGAGAGAGAGAGAGAGAGAGAGGGAGGGAGAGAGAGAGAGAGAGACATAGAGAGAGAGAGAGAGAGAGAGAGAGAGAGAGAGAGAGAGAGAGAGAGAGAGAGAGAGAGAGAGAGAGAGAGAGAGAGAGAGAGAGAGAGAGTGCTTGCCAAGTTACAACCCTGCAATTTAAAGGTTGTTATTAAGTTCCTCTCTCTCTCTCTCTCTCTCTCTCTCTCTCTCTCTCTCTCTCTCTCTCTCTCAGTCAGGACAGACAGAAGGACCTGACACAAACCACTCTCAGATGTGCTGCTGACGTGTATAATATTTGAGCGACACTTTTTACAAAAATGACACAAATGTGCAGGATTCTGACAACGGATTCCATTTGAAAGAGTTCTGCTGACTACTTTCTGCTAAGGGCACTGACTTTTTACAGGGACATACACTGAGTGGACAAAACATTAGGAACACCTGCTCTTACCATGACATAGACTGACCAGGTGGATCCAGGTGAAAGCTATGATCCCTTATTGATGGAGAGGCGGAGACAGGTTAAAGGAAGATGTTTAAGCCTTGAGACAATTGAGACATGGATTGTGTATGTGTGCCATTCAGAGGGTGAATGGGCAAGACAAAATATGTAAGTGCCTTTGAACGGTGTATGGTAGAAGGTGCCAGGCGCACTGGTTTGAGTGTGTCAAGAACTGCAACACTGCTGGGTTTTTCACGGTCAACAGTTTCCTGTGTATATCAAGAATGGTCCACCAACCAAAGGACACCCAGCTTGACACAACTTTGGGAAGCAATGAAGTCAACATGGGCCAGCATCCCTGTAGAACGCCCCAACGAATTGAGGCTGTTCAGAGGGAAAAAGGGGGTGCAACTCAATATTCGGAAGGTGTTCATAATGTTTTGTTCACTCAGTGTATTTTTACCGTATGAATTTAAAGAGGAGAACACTACAGCTACATCAACATACATAGGGGGATTTCCCTGTGATATGAATGTATTGTTACTGATTACATCCCTAGTTGTAGGCCAGGCTAATGGCTTCAATTCACTTCCCTCTCATTGGACTTTGATACTATTTTAAGCCACATCAGAAATATCAAAAGGGATGATATAAGCTGTGAAAAGGGATCAGAGTTGGAGCCCTCCACCTCCACCTCCACCTTCTCCCCTGAGTCCTCCACTCCACCTCCACCTCCACCTCCACCTTCTCCCCTGAGCCCTCCACTCCACCTCCACCTCCACCTCCACCTCCACCTTCTCCCCTGAGTCCTCCACTCCACCTCCGCCTTCTCCCCTGAGCCCTCCACCTCCACCTCCACCTTCTCCCCTGAGCCCTCCACCTCCACCTCCACCTTCTCCCCTGAGCCCTCCACTCCACCTCCACCTTCTCCCCTGAGCCCTCCACTCCACCTCCACCTTCTCCCCTGAGCCCTCCACCTCCACCTCCACCTTCTCCCCTGAGCCCTCCACTCCACCTCCACCTTCTCCCCTGAGCCCTCCACTCCACCTCCACCTCCTCCTTCTCCCCTGAGTCCTCCACCTCCACCTCCACCTCCACCTCCACCTCCTCCTTCTCCCCTGAGCCCTCCACTCCACCTCCGCCTTCTCCCCTGAGCCCTCCACTCCACCTCCACCTCCACCTTCTCCCCTGAGCCCTCCACTCCACCTCCGCCTTCTCCCCTGAGCCCTCCACTCCACCTCCACCTCCTCCTTCTCCCCTGAGCCCTCCACTCTACCTCCACCTTCTCCCCTGAGCCCTCCACTCCACCTCCACCTCCTCCTTCTCCCCTGAGTCCTCCACTCCACCTCCACCTTCTCCCCTGAGTCCTCCACCTCCACCTCCTCCTTCTCACTGAGCCCTCCACTCCACCTCCACCTCCCCCTTCTCCCCTGAGTCCTCCACTCCACCTCCACCTTCTCCCCTGAGCCCTCCACCTCCACCTTCTCCCCTGAGCCCTCCACTCCACCTCCACCTTCTCCCCTGAGCCCTCCACTCCACCTCCACCTTCTCCCCTGAGTCCTCCACTCCACCTCCACCTTCTCCCCTGAGTCCTCCACCCCACCTCCACCTTCTCCCCTGAGTCCTCCACTCCACCTCCACCTCCGTCTTCTCCCCTGAGTCCTCCACTCCACCTCCATCTTCTCCCCTGAGTCCACTCCACCTCCTCCTTCTCCCCTGAGCCCTCCACTCCACCTCCACCTTCTCCCCTGAGTCCTCCACTCCACCTCCTCCTTCTCCCCTGAGTCCACTCCACCTCCTCCTTCTCCCCTGAGTCCACTCCACCTCCTCCTTCTCCCCTGAGTCCTCAGCACTCCTCTCTCATCTCTGGAGGGAAGCCTTTCACATGAAGTTAATTACATCCCTCCCTGGCCGCTCACCTCTCAATGCAGCTCTTTGTCTCTGCTAATCTCAGGATCCTTCAGAACTGGTTGAGTTACACGGCGGAGGGGATCTGAACAAGCCTGGAGAGCATTTCAAAGCCGAGAGGAGAGAGGCCGCCATATCATCCCACCGTCCTGGACCATGGTCGGACTCCATGTCTTAGAGCTTATCGTGACCTGGAGTCAAGTTAGCTGCGTACTGTAACTGAATAGCTTTTATCTCCTACAATACATATATTGATGGGTTTAAGGCAATGGAATAGAAGAGAGGTGTCCTTGTTGTTCATAGCAACACGGAATAGAATAATCATATATTTTACATAAATGCATAAATATGAATACATATATTATACATTCTCTTTCAAGTGAGAATATAGATGGAAGGAATTGGTTTGGTTGTGTGTGTGTGTGTGTCTTGCCTTTTCACTCCAGAACCAGCACCCTGTCCATGCCAGAGAGGGATAATTCATGACATCACGTCAATATGATAAAACGAATGACGTCAGAGAGAATGTGGACAAGACACAGAAGTAGGAGAGGATTTCTCTTAGCGATCTAAAAGCCTCCTTGAACATTATATGCTAGTAAAGTCCTTTAGCATGACTAACTCCTCAGCTATTGTAAACTACAAAGGTCATGTCATCATGACCACTTAGTTTCCATTTTCATTCATGCAGGATAGGGTTGCGATGAGATAAAATCCTAACTTCCGTATTTAGATGATAAGCCTGTTATGCTCTTAGAGAGTGGGAGGGAAGGCAGGGAACTGATCTGGGATATCAGCCTTTCAAAGCGGGGCCAGCTTAGCCAAGAGAGCGTCAGTCTGCTGTTATCTGACGTGCTGGCCGGCTCCGCTTAGGGAGCTTCAGTGTGCTCTGATCTGACGTGCTGGCCGGCTCCGCTTAGGGAGCTTCAGTCTGCTCTGATCTGACGTGCTGGCCGGCTCCGCTTAGGGAGCTTCAGTCTGCTCTGATCTGACGTGCTGGCCGGTACCCATTCCTCAGGACTTCAGTGTGCTCTGATTTGACGTGCTGGCCGGTACCCATTCCTCAGGACTTCAGTCTGCTCTGATCTGACGTGCTGGCCGGCTCCGCTTAGGGAGCTTCAGTGTGCTCTGATCTGACGTGCTGGCCGGTACCCATTCCTCAGGACTTCAGTGTGCTCTGATCTGACGTGCTGGCCGGTACCCATTCCTCAGGACTTCAGTGTGCTCTGATCTGACGTGCTGGCCGGACCCATTCCTCAGGACTTCAGTGTGCTCTGTCTGCGTGCTGGCGGTCCCATTCCTCAGGACTTCAGTGTGCTCTGATCTGACGTGCTGGCCGGTACCCATTCCTCAGGACTTCAGTGTGCTCTGATCTGACGTGCTGGCCGGTACCCATTCCTCAGGACTTCAGTGTGCTCTGATCTGACGTGCTGGCCGGTACCCATTCCTCAGGACTTCAGTGTGCTCTGATCTGACTTGCTGGCGGGCTCCGCTTAGGGAGCTTCAGTCTGCTCTGATTATGTTTCTAGCCTCCTCTCTATGGTCCTTTTCACCGCTGTCTGTTTCTAGACTCCTCTCAAGAAACAGTAGTCTACATTCACAATACCGGAGACTGAGTAGATGACATGCAATAAATTCATGGTTAGAAACGTACTCATTCAGGTAACAGGAACTGGCAAGAGGTCAGCAGGAAGTAGTCAGCGTGTACAAGGTCAACGTATACATACAAGTCAGCATCAGACCCTGTCTGCCCTGGTCTCTATAGACTTGAGGTGAACAAGTCAAGCGGATGTGTGTGATTGGACGGCCAGTGGAGTGGAGAGGAGAAGATGATGGTCAGGGTAAAAAGGAGGATAAGAAAGTAAAGGAAGGAGAAGGCCTTTATTAGTCTCCCTCTTATCTGACAGAAGACCTCCAGAGTGATTGGACAGAGCACAGCAGTCACGGTCGGCTTTGAGGAAAATGTCTCCCCTGGAACATAATATCTTAGAGAGCGTGTGTGGCAGGAAAATATCTCCCCTGGAACATAATATCTTAGAGAGCGTGTGTGGCAGGAAAATATCTCCCCTGGAACATAATATCTTAGAGAGCGTGTGTGGCAGGAAAATATCTCCCCTGGAACATAATATCTTAGAGAGCGTGTGTGGCAGGAAAATATCTCCCCTGGAACATAATATCTTAGAGAGCGTGTGTGGCAGGAAAATATCTCCCCTGGAACATAATATCTTAAGAGAGCGTGTGTGGCAGGAAAATATCTCCCCTGGAACATAATATATTAGAGAGCGTGTGTGGCAGGAAAATCTCTCCCCTGGAACATAATATCATAGAGAACTTGAGTGGCAGGAAAATCCAAGCTATCTGGAAGAGACATTGTTTTGGGCTTAATAACAGAAGAGAGATGAAAGGCAGTGCAGTATGATGAGGTACAGTAGTGGAACGATATTCACCAAAAAGGGACAAATACTGTTTTTGAATTCATTTTCATATTTATTCATTTAGCTTTTAAAATATAAAAAAAATTAACAATGGAGTCGAAATGCAATTGAATGAAATTAACATACACCCTAGCATCTCTGTACTGGACAATGCATGTTCAAATAAAATACTGTATACTTCTAATAACTCCTTCATAACAACCGATATGAAGGAGTGCAGTAACGTGGCTGTTTAAATAGTAACGCATGATGCATTTGATAGGTAAAGAACATGGTAAATTGATTGGACACTGATGTTTCTCAAAGCTGAATGATGGTTGCATTACAAGTAGGAATGCATTGCTGCTATCATGAACACATTTTATACAGCCCTTCCTGTGGGTGTAAGATATAGTAAGTCTGCATCCCAAATTTTATTTTACCTTTATTTAACTAGGCAAGTCAGTTAAGAACAAATTCTTATTTACAATGACGGCCTACACCGGCCAAACACGGACGACGCTGGGCCAATTGTGCGCCGCCCTATGGGACTCCCAATCACGGCCGGTTGTGATACAGCCTGGAATCGAACCAGGGGGTCTGTAGGGTCTGTAGAAACCCCTTTATGGTTATGACTCATGGAGACTTTAAGTCCGGCCTCTCCACTGTCCATTAACGGTCGTGTTCATTAGTAGCAAAACATTTTGCAACGGAAAACGTGCGTTTCTGATTGGACAAGTTCAGGTAGTCCCTCTCAGTTTCGGTCAGTTTTTTTTCTCTCCATTCGGTGTCTAGTGAATACGACCCAGGACTCCTCAATAGAACAGTAATCCCCCAGCCCTCTAATGCAAAACAGATCCTGCACCCACAGAGACAGGGGTGTCTCCCAAATGGTACCCTATTTCCTATACAGCACACTACTTTTGACCATAATCCCTATGGGCCCTGGTCAATAGTAGTGCACTATAAAGGGAATAGGGTACCATTTGGGACACACACGAGGCTGTGTTGGAATAATCTCGTAAACAAATGGCAAACCTACAGTAAGTGTCGTTTCCACAGTCACCCATTTTACACCGCACTGTTTCCAACTACTGTTGTTCCACAGACAATCCCACTGTACTCTGGGTGGCTGTATTGTCAGGACCCAACTGTATGGCTACTCAAGCATGTAAGTTATGGCATTGGAAATACTGTAACGAATAAAATAGGGAAGAATTGATGTGTCGCTTTACACAATACATGAAATTAGCTGAGGTCGATTCCTGTCTTTATACATTTGATAACCATTTTGGGGTACAGGATTCCTGGTCCCAGATCTGTTCGTTGTTTTGGGGTTTAACAACGGGTGGATTATGTCAGCATCCCAAATAGCACCCTATTCCCTATGTAGTGCACTACTTTTGACCAGAGCACAATGGGCCCTGGTCAAAAGTAGTACCCTACTGTATGGAATAGGGTGCCATTTGGGACGCAAACAATATCCCAAGAGGGGGACACCTTTTACTGAAGTTGGAAACCTCAAATGAGTCGATTGCGTAAATGGTTTCAGCAGCTGTTCCAAGCATGCGGGGAGAATCCGGGATTAGTACATTTATGGTCAGTGCTTAGAGCTCGGTCTATGAATCCGGGATTAGTACATTTATGGTCAGTGCTTAGAGCTCGGTCTATGAATCTGGGATTAGTACAGTTATGGTCAGTGCTTACGAGCTCCGTCTATGAATTTGAGAGTGGTTACGTTTCTCCAGTCCCATCCCTCAGCTGTTTACCAAAACAGGTGGCGGAGAGCCTGCTTTGTTGTTGTTTGAATCCCATATTCCCCCTTTAAAATGGGAAATTCGCAGTTCAAACACCTAAAGCGTGCACCCCACCACTGTTTTGGTAAAAAGCCTGAGGGATGGTGCTGGAAAGATGTAACCACTCATAGACAGAGCCATGGATACAAGGACAGACCATCCATGATATCAACATTATAGTTTAACCATGTTTTGAGGCAATACAGTGTTTGTTTGCATTTACATTGTTTACAAACCTCGGAGTAAAAAAAGCTTGTATTTTGGGATCTGATGGGGTACGACAGTTGGATTTAGCTCATGAGGCATTTATAAGTTACATTCTTCAAGAATCAAATTGGTATATATATATCATTATTTTAAAAATCTGAAAATCGATGTACCAATCGCAGATTGCCCCTTTAATGAGTGGAGCAACTGCTGTGAAGAATTGAGGACAAGAGGCACATGCGAGCAGCAGTAAAACACAGAGCAGAAGCTTAGCTTTGGCAGCATCTACAGCAGTTTGGCAGATGGATACTTGGGAGTGGACTCGGAGACTGATACTGTATGTTGATTAAATGTAACAGAAATGTATTCCATTTAAACAAAGAAGCTGTCATTTAAAAAAAGTCTGCAGTTTCAACTATATTTTTAAACTGAGAAACGTTCAAATACGTTCTAGTACAGACAAATACAATTCTGTCTTCTCATTAAGGTTGTGTCTATTTAACCGGCGGAAAATGAATGGCGATTGAGGAGTTACGCTAAGCCAAAGTTTAAGCCTTTTCCTAACTCTAACCCTTACCGTAACCTCTGAAACTAACCTTAACATAATCCTCGTTTCTAAACCGAACCTTAACCCTACTTTAACCCTTCATTTGAACCCCTATGCATAAGCTGTTTGTTCTGCCAGTTGAATATACACTTCCTTTGATAAAACCTATTACGGTCCATTCTAGTAAATCAGTTCATCCCTTTTCTGTCTTAAAAAAAAGGACTAAATATGAATTCATTCTGCTCCTATATTAACAATGAAACAATAGAGCACGTGGCAGAAATGTCAGCTTGAATCTTGGCGGCAGTCAGAGCAGAGCAGACGAAGAAGAACCAGATAATACCAACTGACAGTATTAAAACAGCTATTCATTCAAATACTAAATAACATTGGTAGTGGGTTTGAAAAAAAGCAGTATTATAATGATACAGTATCGGAGTGATACGAGGGTAAAATACAAAGCATTATTACATTTTAAAACACAAAGCATTATTACATTTTAAAACACAAAGTATTATTACATTTTAAAACACAAAGCATTATTACATTTTTAAAAAACAAAGCATTATTACATAAAAAAAAAAAAAAAGCATTATTACATTTTAAAACTATCAAAAAGAAGAGCACAGGAGGACATAGGTTGCATTAAAATGGCCCTCTAATCCCAGCCCTGTATAGGGAATAGAGTGTCATTTCAGAAGCAGACATAGTTTGGCAGTTCACAGTGATCTCTCCTCAGCTCAGATGAACACCCCCCTGTAGGGGCGTGATTGGACGTTCTGTCGTTGCCAGCGGCAGCGGAGCCTAGCGAGTGGCGTGTCCCGAAGGTTCTCAAACTCGGAGAAACCCAGCTGGTTGAGAAGGTCGTACACCCCAGCCCTGGCTGCCACCTACAGGATAAACACAGGAAGAGAGAAACACAATGTGTAAACACCACAGCAGCTCAAACAGGAGAAAGACATGAACAGAACAGGGTCAATATCCTGTTAGCCCCCTACATAACCACAGGAGGAGATACACAGGGTCGATATCCTGTTAGCCCCCTACATAACCACAGGAGATACACAGGGTCAATATCCTGTTAGCCCCCTACATAACCACAGGAGGAGATACACAGGGAGCAACAAATAAGGACCATTTTTATAGTTAAAACATTTAGCCATAGAACTTTACACAGTGGTTTTACTAGTCCTTCAATCTGACCGACACAGTGTTTTTTAACTATGCAGGAGGAGAGATAGCGGAAACACCACATGACCAACAGAACAGGAATGATACACTTTAGAGCGTTTTTACACTACAGTAGATTCTCTAGAGGTTTCCATACCCACGGCTAGACCTACTACTGAAGCGTAAACTAGCAAACTTCTCACGAATCCTAAGCCACCTCCGGAGGTCCCGGGCGAGAGAGTCACCCCCTTCCAAGCAGTCGGACGTAAACAGAATTGTCTTGTGAAGCCAAATGCTCCTACAGTAACAATCAACACATGAGCAACAGAAAAGGAACGGTGCACTTTTGATAAACACTTTATTTAGGATGAAGCAGAACCCAAAACGACCCTGTTTCCCGGTGATAGTGGATAATAAATAATTATTCTTCCTTCTTCTGGCTCCTCCTGAACAAACACAGTTGTTTGGAATTCTACAATTAATTCAATTAACAATTAACATATTTTGTAATAATTGAAGAAAAAAAGACAGATATTTGACTCAACTCTCCTGAGTAACACTGGTCTCTCACTAACACTGGTCTGTCACTGTAACACTGGTCTAAACACTGGTCTCTCACTGCAACACTGGTCTCTCACTGCAACACTGGTCTAAACACTGGTCTCTCACTGCAACACTGGTCTCTCACTGAAACACTGGTCTCTCACTGTAACACTGGTCTCTCACTGCAACACTGGTCTAAACACTGGTCTCTCACTGCAACACTGGTCTCTCACTGTAACACTGGTTTCTCACTGCAACACTGGTCTCTCACTGAAACACTGGTCTCTCACTGTAACACTGGTCTCTCACTGCAACACTGGTCTCTCACTGTAACACTGGTCTCTCACTGCAACACTGGTCTCTCACTGCAACACTGGTCTCTCACTGAAACACTGGTCTCTCACTGCAACACTGGTCTCTCACTGTAACACTGGTCTCTCACTGCAACACTGGTCTCTCACTGAAACACTGGTCTCTCACTGAAACACTGGTCTCTCACTGAAACACTGGTCTCTCACTGAAACACTGGTTTCTCACTGAAACACTGGTTTCTCACTGAAACACTGGTTTCTCACTGAAATACTGGTTTCTCACTGAAACACTGGTCTCTCACTGAAACACTGGTTTCTCACTGAAACACTGGTCTCTCACTGAAACACTGGTCTCTCACTGAAACACTGGTTTCTCACTGAAACACTGGTTTCTCACTGAAACACTGGTCTCTCACTGAAACACTGGTCTCTCACTGAAACACTGGTTTCTCACTGAAACACTGGTTTCTCACTGAAACACTGGTTTCTCACTGAAACACTGGTCTCTCACTGAAACACTGGTTTCTCACTGAAACACTGGTCTGTGACTAGTCACTGGTCTGTGTGTGTGTCTGTGTCTGTGTGTGTGTCTGTGTGTGTGTGTGTGTCTGTGTGTCTGTGTGTGTGTGTGTGTGTGTGTGTGTCTGTGTGTGTGTGTGTGTGTCTGTGTCTGTGTGTGTGAGTGTGTGTCTGTGTGTGTGTGTGTGTGTCTGTTACGAACCCCGTGGCTTTAAACGTCTAGGGTGGATGGACATGAGACCCGTAACATAATTCATGCAAATTAGGATGATGACATGGAACAGTGAGAACGAAAAACTACACGACAACCATAAACTACCGTCAAACATAAAATGTTTATTTGTGAACACACGGTAAAGGTTTGGGAAAAAGGGCTGAGCAGGACCCAAGAAATGAAACAATAGTGTAAAAAAAAAAAACTAAACTGATCTTGCCTGCCTCAAGAACCGCTAAGCTACTGCTAATCATACAAAAGTACAGGGGGTGGTCCGCTCAGGTCCAACTAGTGTTTATAGACAGTTCTTTCTACGGGTAATGTATGCCCAAGGGCAGCTTGCTTAACTTCCCCTTTTCCCAGAAACACACAAAGTTACCAAACAGAGTAACCAGCAAATTAGTGAGTACTCTAAACACAGGACATCACAGTATCCATACTCACATACAGAAATTAGTCTCTAACAAAATTACCAAACAGAGTAACCAGCAACTTAGTGAGTAAACAAAAAAACAGGACACCACAGTATCCATACTCACATACAGAAATTGTCTCTCTCTCTAACAACAAACACAACTGACCGGCTTTTATACAATGGGATGTGTGATTGAAAAACCAGCAACAGGTGGTGCAATGCAGAGGAATGTTCACTGATTGGTCCACCTTAGCAATCAGCAGACACCTCAACGACCACCAATCAGGAACATACAGGACACCTGTTATTAGGGCAGAAGGAGAGGAAACACAAAAAGACACAGGATACCTGTATCCGTAACACTCCCACCCTTAAAAGAGCAAACCACAATGGTTTGCGACACACGTACCATCACAACACCAAAATTCAAAAACCATCCTGCCGGGCTAACCAAAAAAAAACTAGATCTTTAAACACGAGACAAAGCATCTGCCAACACATTATCCAACCCCTTTTTGTGGCGGATCTCCAAATTATAATTTTGCACGACAAGTGCCCAACGCATAAGGCGTTGGTTCTGGTTGTACATCCGGTGGAGAAAAACTAAGGGGTTATGGTCAGTATACACTATCACTGGTAATGCACTGGAACCAACATAAACTTCAAAGTACTGCAGAGCTAACAACAAAGCTAGAGCTTCTTGTTCAATGGTGGAATAGTTTGTCTGACATTTGTTAAATTTCCGTGAAAAATAACAGACAGGATGGTCCACTCCACTCTGGTCTTGCTGCAGTAGAACAGCACCAGCACCTCTGGCACTTGCATCTACCTCCAGTTTAAACGGTCGTTCAAAATCTGGCGCAGCAAGAACAGGAGTACTACATAAGAGTGCTTTAGCAGTGTTGAAAGCAGTACGACAATCTTCAGACCATACAAATTTTATTGCCGGACTGAGCAAATCCGTTAATGGAGCAACTACCGCAGAGACATTTTTACAAAAACTACGGTAGTAGCCAACCATCCCTAAAAAGCGGCGTAGCTCTCTTCTGGTGGTAGGTGAGGGAAATGCGTTTATAGCTGAGACTTTGGCATCTACAGGGTGCACCTGACCATGGCCGACCTGTTTACCGAGATAAGTAACAGTGGCCTTCCCAAACTCGCACTTTGCTAAGTTCAGGGTTAGAGAAGCGGCTGCTAGACGTTCACACACTACCCTTAGAGTGTTAACATGATCAGACCACTCAGTTGAATAAATTACCAGATCATCAAGGTAAGCACTACAATTAGGAACTCCAGCCAATACTGTGTTAACCAGGCGTTGGAAAGGGGCTGGTGCGTTCCGCATCCCAAATGCCATGACAGCATATTGTAGGAAGTGGTCTGGGGTCACAAAGGCAGAGATGTCGGAGGCACGTGAGGTTAATGGCACCTGCCAGTAACCTTTTTAGAAGATCTAGTTTGGTTACATAAGTAGCAGCACCAACAGTGTCAATACAGTCATCTAGTCTGGGTAACGGGAACGAGTCGGGCACTGTGACAGCATTGACCTTCCGATAGTCAGTACATAATCTGGACGTTCCATCAGGTTTAGGAACCAGAATGCACGGAGAACTCCAAGGACTTGAACTTGGCATAGCCAGGTTATTCTCCAGCAAATAACCGACCTCATCCCTCATTATCTTTCTTTTAGAGACGTTGACACGATAAGCAATATTTACGGAGCATAGACTTCAGTGTCTGATGCCAACGTTCAAGCGCACCCTGAGACTCTGGGTGATATGCGCTTGACACACGGTGTGTAACTGACAAGGATTTTAACACTTGTTTGAAAAGGTTAGAAAGGAAATTCGTACCCTGATCAGTTTGTATCACCTTAGGTAACCCAAAAGTTGAGAAGAATTTGATCAACGCTTTACTCACCACCGGAGCAGTAATCCTTCGTAGAGGAATGGCCTCTGGGTACCTGGTGGCCACACACATAATCGTCAACATAAACTGGTTACCAGATTTTGTCTTTGGTAATGGTCCAACACAATCAACCATCACATGTTCGAATGGTTCACCTATGTCCGGTATGGGACAAAGAGGCGCGGGGGAAATAACCTGGTTCGGTTTCCCAACTACTTGACAGGTGTGGCAAGTCCGACAGAACTGAGCCACATCTTGTTTTAAACCAGGCCAAAAGAAATGTCGCAAAACTCGATCATAAGTCTTGGTGACTCCCAGATGTCCGGACCACTGGTGATCATGAGCGAGGGATAAAACATTTTGTCGAAAGGCTGTAGGAATCACTATTTGGTAAACAGCATTCCAATCTCCGCCAGCGTCAACATGGGATGTCCATTTACGCATGAGGAGATTACCATCAATAAAGTATGCCATGTTTTTCTTATTTAGCTCCTCCTCTGAGACAACACTAGAAAAACATTTAGCCAGGCTAATGTCAACCTTTTTGTTAGCGATCAGCTGCACACGAGTAACTGGTAACTGTATTGCCTCAGCAACAAGTTCCACATCCTTCTTCCTTTCTCTGGACTGTTGGTCAGACTGCACCAGCTTACCAGAGGTAGCACCCGAACTATCCTCTGGGTCACCCTCTCTGAATAGAATCGTGTTCGACAAATCTATCACTTCACCCACTTGTCGTGCTTGAGCACGTGTGACAGCACAAGCAGGGAACACATCTGGATAACCCTGTGCCAGCTCCTCGGAGAGAGACTGGTCACTTTTATCCAATACCTCCAATATGGGTATCACCTTTCCTCCGGCAATTTCGTTGCCCTTTATAAATGTCACACCTTTTACTGGCAACATAGGACGTACTCCAACTCTGAACAATCCACTGACTAACTCAGAGTGTACGTTCACAAAGTGCAATGGCACTGGGACAAATCCCATTTCAATTCCTTGTACTACACACTGGAACCACAATATGTATTATTGGACAAGGGCAACACATCAGATAGTATGAACGACTGCGCCGCACCAGTATCTCTGAGGATTCTAACTGGACGCTGAGACGCTTCGTCATCTGATATAGAAACAAACCCCTCAAAAATGAACGGTTCATAACTGTGATCTGGGACAGGGACTTTCAAACCACATTCACTATGAGGCCTCTGTCTTGATTCCGGCCTTACAACCGTACGAATCAGCCCAACACCCGTTGGCGGCCTGGCGTGCTGAGGCATCCCCCGGTTTGCGTTTTAGCAGAAAGCAATCATTAACCATCTGTCCCACCTTATGACAATAGAAACAGTGACGCACATCTTTTGGGCGTGCTGGATGTACTGCTGGTCGACTAGGACTAAAAGTTAGCAACTCCGCAGCCCTGCCCTCCGTACGAGCCGAAAACACGCTCTTATGCGTCAACACAAACTCGTCTGCCAATACAGACGCTTCCGACAGTGAGGATACCTTCTGTTCGTTCAGATAAACTACAATGCGTTCGGGTAAGCAATTTTTAAACTCTTCTAACAAGATTAACTCCCGTAGAGAGTTAAAATCAGTTACCTTACTAGCACTGTGCCATTTGTCAAACAGATTTCCTTTGTCTCTAGCAAACTCCACATAAGTCTGAGTAGAAGCCTTTTTATGAGACCTAAATCTCTGTCGATATGCCTCAGGAACAAGCTCATAGGCACGAAGAACAGTAGCTTTGACCACGTCATAATTGAAGCTGTCTTCAAGAGGTAGCGCTGACAGAACCTCTTGGGCTTTACCTGTTAATTTACACTGAAGTAATAGGCACCATACCTCTTCGGGCCATTTCAACGCTATACGTTCAAAAACACTGAAATAGGAATCAACCTCTGACTCCCTAAACACAGGTACCAAGGTGATCTGTCTACTAATATCAAACGTAGCAGCCGACACAGCTGGTGAGGATGGCTCACTAGCAGGCATAGTATGAGCAGAGACTAACCTCGCTGTTTCTGCCTCTAGTTCCATTTTACGCATCTCCAGTTCCATCTTACGCGTCTCCAGTTCCTGATCAAGCCTACGCGTTTCCAGCTCTGCCTCTAGCTTACGCGTCTCCTGTTCCTGATCAAGCCTACGCGTTTCCAGCTTGTCTAGCCTGATTTGTGCCCGCTCTTCCGCCTCCATTTGGAGCCGTGTCGAGCGGACATCCATCCTGGCATCACTGTCAGTCAGTGGGGAGAGTGAGTCATAACGGGGCAATGTGGCTGGAGCCTTAGCCTCGTCCTGAGACACAGACGGGCTTACAGGAGCAGCAACCACATCCCCTACAGGAGCAGCAGGGTCAGGCGGCGGTAATTCAAGCACTCGCTCGTTCAACAATATCGCTAGCACTACTTCCCTAACTTCTGCTTTCACTAAACCCCTCGGTGTGGGTACAGAAAAGTGGTCAGCCAAAGCCTGTAGATCGACTCTACGGCAATTCTCAAAAACCTCCCACGTAGGGTTTTCCAAAAATGCATCCAACTCAAAAGTAGCCATCCTAAACTAGCAACACGAGCCGTCGAATACTGAACACACAAAAAAAAACAGGTAGTTACAGCTGCCAAGCTCAACACTGAACCAGACACTAACTAATTTGCATGAGTATCAATGAGATAAATCCCGGACGAGCCCCCACATTATGTTACGAACCCCGTGGCTTTAAACGTCTAGGGTGGATGGACATGAGACCCGTAACATAATTCATGCAAATTAGGATGATGACATGGAACAGTGAGAACGAAAAACTACACGACAACCATAAACTACCGTCAAACATAAAATTTTTATTTGTGAACACACGGTAAAGGTTTGGGAAAAAGGGCTGAGCAGGACCCAAGAAATGAAACAATAGTGTAAAAAAAATAAACTAAACTGATCTTGCCTGCCTCAAGAACCGCTAAGCTACTGCTAATCATACAAAAGTACAGGGGGTGGTCCGCTCAGGTCCAACTAGTGTTTATAGACAGTTCTTTCTACGGGTAATGTATGCCCAAAGGGCAGCTTGCTTAACTTCCCCTTTTCCCAGAAACACACAAAGTTACCAAACAGAGTAACCAGCAAATTAGTGAGTACTCTAAACACAGGACATCACAGTATCCATACTCACATACAGAAATTAGTCTCTAACAAAATTACCAAACAGAGTAACCAGCAACTTAGTGAGTAAACAAAAAAACAGGACACCACAGTATCCATACTCACATACAGAAATTGTCTCTCTCTCTAACAACAAACACAACTGACCGGCTTTTATACAATGGGATGTGTGATTGAAAAACCAGCAACAGGTGGTGCAATGCAGAGGAATGTTCACTGATTGGTCCACCTTAGCAATCAGCAGACACCTCAACGACCACCAATCAGGAACATACAGGACACCTGTTATTAGGGCAGAAGGAGAGGAAACACAAAAAGACACAGGATACCTGTATCCGTAACACTCCCACCCTTAAAAGAGCAAACCACAATGGTTTGCGACACACGTACCATCACAACACCCAAAATTCAAAAACCATCCTGCCGGGCTAACCAAAAAAAAACTAGATCTTTAAACACGAGACAAAGCATCTGCCAACACATTATCCAACCCCTTTTTTCTCCAAATTATAATTTTGCACGACAAGTGCCCAACGCATAAGGCGTTGGTTCTGGTTGTACATCCGGTGGAGAAAAACTAAGGGGTTATGGTCAGTATACACTATCACTGGTAATGCACTGGAACCAACATAAACTTCAAAGTACTGCAGAGCTAACAACAAAGCTAGAGCTTCTTGTTCAATGGTGGAATAGTTTGTCTGACATTTGTTAAATTTCCGTGAAAAATAACAGACAGGATGGTCCACTCCACTCTGGTCTTGCTGCAGTAGAACAGCACCAGCACCTCTGGCACTTGCATCTACCTCCAGTTTAAACGGTCGTTCAAAATCTGGCGCAGCAAGAACAGGAGTACTACATAAGAGTGCTTTAGCAGTGTTGAAAGCAGTACGACAATCTTCAGACCATACAAATTTTATTGCCGGACTGAGCAAATCCGTTAATGGAGCAACTACCGCAGAGACATTTTTACAAAAACTACGGTAGTAGCCAACCATCCCTAAAAAGCGGCGTAGCTCTCTTCTGGTGGTAGGTGCGGGAAATGCGTTTATAGCTGAGACTTTGGCATCTACAGGGTGCACCTGACCATGGCCGACCTGTTTACCGAGATAAGTAACAGTGGCCTTCCCAAACTCGCACTTTGCTAAGTTCAGGGTTAGAGAAGCGGTTGCTAGACGTTCACACACTACCCTTAGAGTGTTAACATGATCAGACCACTCAGTTGAATAAATTACCAGATCATCAAGGTAAGCACTACAATTAGGAACTCCAGCCAATACTGTGTTAACCAGGCGTTGGAAAGGGGCTGGTGCGTTCCGCATCCCAAATGCCATGACAGCATATTGTAGGAAGTGGTCTGGGGTCACAAAGGCAGAGATGTTGGAGGCACGTGAGGTTAATGGCACCTGCCAGTAACCTTTTAGAAGATCTAGTTTGGTTACATAAGTAGCAGCACCAACAGTATCAATACAGTCATCTAGTCTGGGTAACGGGAACGAGTCGGGCACTGTGACAGCATTGACCTTCCGATAGTCAGTACATAATCTGGACGTTCCATCAGGTTTAGGAACCAGAATGCACGGAGAACTCCAAGGACTTGAACTTGGCATAGCCAGGTTATTCTCCAGCAAATAACCGACCTCATCCCTCATTATCTTTCTTTTAGAGACGTTGACACGATAAGCAATATTTACGGAGCATAGACTTCAGTGTCTGATGCCAACGTTCAAGCGCACCCTGAGACTCTGGGTGATATGCGCTTGACACACGGTGTGTAACTGACAAGGATTTTAACACTTGTTTGAAAAGGTTAGAAAGGAAATTCGTACCCTGATCAGTTTGTATCACCTTAGGTAACCCAAAAGTTGAGAAGAATTTGATCAACGCTTTACTCACCACCGGAGCAGTAATCCTTCGTAGAGGAATGGCCTCTGGGTACCTGGTGGCCACACACATAATCGTCAACATAAACTGGTTACCAGATTTTGTCTTTGGTAATGGTCCAACACAATCAACCATCACATGTTCGAATGGTTCACCTATGTCCGGTATGGGACAAAGAGGCGCGGGGAAATAACCTGGTTCGGTTTCCCAACTACTTGACAGGTGTGGCAAGTCCGACAGAACTGAGCCACATCTTGTTTTAAACCAGGCCAAAAGAAATGTCGCAAAACTCGATCATAAGTCTTGGTGACTCCCAGATGTCCGGACCACTGGTGATCATGAGCGAGGGATAAAACATTTTGTCGAAAGGCTGTAGGAATCACTATTTGGTAAACAGCATTCCAATCTCCGCCAGCGTCAACATGGGATGTCCATTTACGCATGAGGAGATTACCATCAATAAAGTATGCCATGTTTTTCTTATTTAGCTCCTCCTCTGAGACAACACTAGAAAAACATTTAGCCAGGCTAATGTCAACCTTTTTGTTAGCGATCAGCTGCACACGAGTAACTGGTAACTGTATTGCCTCAGCAACAAGTTCCACATCCTTCTTCCTTTCTCTGGACTGTTGGTCAGACTGCACCAGCTTACCAGAGGTAGCACCCGAACTATCCTCTGGGTCACCCTCTCTGAATAGAATCGTGTTCGACAAATCTATCACTTCACCCACTTGTCGTGCTTGAGCACGTGTGACAGCACAAGCAGGGAACACATCTGGATAACCCTGTGCCAGCTCCTCGGAGAGAGACTGGTCACTTTTATCCAATACCTCCAATACGGGTATCACCTTTCCTCCGGCAACATCGTTGCCCTTTATAAATGTCACACCTTTTACTGGCAACATAGGACGTACTCCAACTCTGAACAATCCACTGACTAACTCAGAGTGTACGTTCACAAAGTGCAATGGCACTGGGACAAATCCCATTTCAATTCCTTGTACTACACACTGGAACCACAATATGTATTATTGGACAAGGGCAACACATCAGATAGTATGAACGACTGCGCCGCACCAGTATCTCTGAGGATTCTAACTGGACGCTGAGACGCTTCGTCATCTGATATAGAAACAAACCCCTCAAAAATGAACGGTTCATAACTGTGATCTGGGACAGGGACTTTCAAACCACATTCACTATGAGGCCTCTGTCTTGATTCCGGCCTTACAACCGTACGAATCAGCCCAACACCCGTTGGCGGCCTGGCGTGCTGAGGCATCCCCGGTTTGCGTTTTAGCAGAAAGCAATCATTAACCATATGTCCCACCTTATGACAATAGAAACAGTGACGCACATCTTTTGGGCGTGCTGGATGTACTGCTGGTCGACTAGGACTAAAAGTTAGCAACTCCGCAGCCCTGCCCTCCGTACGAGCCGAAAACACGCTCTTATGCGTCAACACAAACTCGTCTGCCAATACAGACGCTTCCGACAGTGAGGATACCTTCTGTTCGTTCAGATAAACTACAATGCGTTCGGGTAAGCAATTTTTAAACTCTTCTAACAAGATTAACTCCCGTAGAGAGTTAAAATCAGTTACCTTACTAGCACTGTGCCATTTGTCAAACAGATTTCCTTTGTCTCTAGCAAACTCCACATAAGTCTGAGTAGAAGCCTTTTTATGAGACCTAAATCTCTGTCGATATGCCTCAGGAACAAGCTCATAGGCACGAAGAACAGTAGCTTTGACCACGTCATAATTGAAGCTGTCTTCAAGAGGTAGCGCTGACAGAACCTCTTGGGCTTTACCTGTTAATTTACACTGAAGTAATAGGCACCATACCTCTTCGGGCCATTTCAATGCTACCGCTATACGTTCAAAAACACTGAAATAGGAATCAACCTCTGACTCCCTAAACACAGGCACTAAGGTGATCTGTCTACTAATATCAAAAGTAGCAGACGACACAGCTGGTGAGGATGGCTCACTAGCAGGCATAGTATGAGCAGAGACTAACCTCGCTGTTTCTGCCTCTAGTTCCATTTTACGCATCTCCAGTTCCATCTTACGCGTCTCCAGTTCCTGATCAAGCCTACGCGTTTCCAGCTCTGCCTCTAGCTTACGCGTCTCCTGTTCCTGATCAAGCCTACGCGTTTCCAGCTTGTCTAGCCTGATTTGTGCCCGCTCTTCCGCCTCCATTTGGAGCCGTGTCGAGCGGACATCCATCCTGGCATCACTGTCAGTCAGTGGGGAGAGTGGGTCATAACGGGGCCATGTGGCTGGAGCCTTAGCCTCGTCCTGAGACACAGACGGGCTTACAGGAGCAGCAACCACATCCCCTACAGGAGCAGCAGGGTCAGGCGGCGGTAATTCAAGCACTCGCTCGTTCAACAATATCGCTAGCACTACTTCCCTAACTTCTGCTTTCACCAAACCCCTCGGTATGGGTACAGAAAAGTGGTCAGCCAAAGCCTGTAGATCCACTCTACGACAATTCTCAAAAACCTCCCACGTAGGGTTTTCCAAAAATGCATCCAACTCAAAAGTAGCCATCCTAAACTAGCAACACGAGCCGTCGAATACTGAACACACAAAAAAAAACAGGTAGTTACAGCTGCCAAGCTCAACACTGAACCAGACACTAACTAATTTGCATGAGTATCAATGAGATAAATCCCGGACGAGCCCCCACATTATGTTACGAACCCCGTGGCTTTAAACGTCTAGGGTGGATGGACATGAGACCCGTAACATAATTCATGCAAATTAGGATGATGACATGGAACAGTGAGAACGAAAAACTACACGACAACCATAAACTACCGTCAAACATAAAATGTTTATTTGTGAACACACGGTAAAGGTTTGGGAAAAAGGGCTGAGCAGGACCCAAGAAATGAAACAATAGTGTAAAAAAACTAAACTAAACTGATCTTGCCTGCCTCAAGAACCGCTAAGCTACTGCTAATCATACAAAAGTACAGGGGGTGGTCCGCTCAGGTCCAACTAGTGTTTATAGACAGTTCTTTCTACGGGTAATGTATGCCCAAGGGCAGCTTGCTTAACTTCCCCTTTTCCCAGAAACACACAAAGTTACCAAACAGAGTAACCAGCAAATTAGTGAGTACTCTAAACACAGGACATCACAGTATCCATACTCACATACAGAAATTAGTCTCTAACAAAATTACCAAACAGAGTAACCAGCAACTTAGTGAGTAAACAAAAAAACAGGACACCACAGTATCCATACTCACATACAGAAATTGTCTCTCTCTCTAACAACAAACACAACTGACCGGCTTTTATACAATGGGATGTGTGATTGAAAAACCAGCAACAGGTGGTGCAATGCAGAGGAATGTTCACTGATTGGTCCACCTTAGCAATCAGCAGACACCTCAACGACCATCAATCAGGAACATACAGGACACCTGTTATTAGGGCAGAAGGAGAGGAAACACAAAAAGACACAGGATACCTGTATCCGTAACAGTGTCTGTCTGTGTGTGTGTGTGTGTGTGTGTGTCTGTGTCTGTGTCTGTGTGTGTGTGTGTGTATTTGTGTGTGTGTGTGTGTGTCTGTGTGTGTTTGTGTGTGATCATGTGTTTGTGTGTGTCTGTGTGTGTGTGTGTGTCTGTGTGTGTGTGTGTGTGTGTGTGTGTGTGTGTGTGTGTGTGTGTGTGTGTGTGTGTGTGTGTGTGTGTGTGTGTGTCTGTGTGTGTGTGTGTGTGTGTGTGTGTCTGTGTGTGTGTGTTTGTGTGTGTGTGTGTGTTTGTGTGTGTGTGTGTGTCTGTGTGTGTGTGTGTCTGTCTGTGTGTGTGTGTGTGTGTGTCTGTGTGTGTGTGTTTGTGTGTGTGTGTGTGTGTGCGTGTGTGTGTGTATAACTGGCCACTGACGGGAAGCAGTAACACCATTAAAAGGGTCACAGCTTGTTGAGTTTACTCTGCCTGCTATTTACAATTGTGTCATTAGACAGGAACTAGGTCTGTGAAGTTCACTTCAACATCCTCTGGTAACAGTCAAGGAAAATAGAAACTTCTCACAGATACAGACAGCTGCCTGCTGTTGCCTAACAATGAATGCAGACGCCAAACACCCCTATCTCCTTTTAGTATGCCCACTTAACTAGCCTGTAGACTTAACTAGCCTGTAGACTTAACTAGCCTGTAGACCTAACTAGCCTGTAGACATAACTAGCCTGTAGGCTTAACTAGCCTGTAGACTTAACTAGCCTGTAGACTTAACTAGCCTGTAGACTTAACTAGCCTGTAGTAGGCTTAACTAGCCTGTAGACGTAACTAGCCTGTAGGCTTAACTAGCCTGTAGACCTAACTAGCCTGTAGACGTAACTAGCCTGTAGACTTAACTAGCCTGTAGACTTAACTAGCCTGTAGACCTAACTAGCCTGTAGACGTAACTAGCCTGTAGACTTAACTAGCCTGTAGGCTTAACTAGCCTGTACACCTAACTAGCCTGTAGGCTTAACTAGCCTGTAGACGTAACTAGCCTGTAGACGTAACTAGCCTGTAGGCTTAACTAGCCTGTAGGCTTAACTAGCCTGTACACCTAACTAGCCTGTAGGCTTAACTAGCCTGTAGACGTAACTAGCCTGTAGACGTAACTAGCCTGTAGGCTTAACTAGCCTGTAGACTTAACTAGCCTGTAGACGTAACTAGCCTGTAGGCTTAACTAGCCTGTAGACGTAACTAGCCTGTACACCTAACTAGCCTGTAGACTTAACTAGCCTGTAGACGTAACTAGCCTGTAGACTTATCTAGCCTGTAGACTTAACTAGCCTGTAGGCTTAACTAGCCTGTAGACGTAACTAGCCTGTAGACGTAACTAGCCTGTAGACTTAACTAGCCTGTAGGCTTAACTAGCCTGTAGACGTAACTAGCCTGTAGACTTAACTAGCCTGTAGACGTAACTAGCCTGTAGACTTATCTAGCCTGTAGACTTAACTAGCCTGTAGGCTTAACTAGCCTGTAGACGTAACTAGCCTGTAGACGTAACTAGCCTGTAGGCTTAACTAGCCTGTAGACGTAACTAGCCTGTAGACGTAACTAGCCTGTAGACTTAACTAGCCTGTAGACGTAACTAGCCTGTAGACTTAACTAGCCTGTAGACTTAACTAGCCTGTAGACGTAACTAGCCTGTAGGCTTAACTAGCCTGTAGACGTAACTAGCCTGTAGGCTTAACTAGCCTGTAGACTTAACTAGCCTGTAGACTTAACTAGCCTGTAGACGTAACTAGCCTGTAGACTTAACTAGCCTGTAGACGTAACTAGCCTGTAGACTTAACTAGCCTGTAGACTTAACTAGCCTGTACACATAACTAGCCTGTAGGCTTAACTAGCCTGTAGGCTTAACTAGCCTGTAGGATTAACCTCCTGTAGACGTAACTAGCCTGTAGACGTAACTAGCCTGTAGGCTTAACTAGCCTGTAGACTTAACTAGCCTGTAGACGTAACTAGCCTGTAGACGTAACTAGCCTGTAGGCTTAACTAGCCTGTAGACTTAACTAGCCTGTAGACGTAACTAGCCTGTAGACTTAACTAGCCTGTAGGTTTAACTAGCCTGTAGACTTAACTAGCCTGTAGACCTAACTAGCCTGTAGGCTTAACCTCCTGTAGACGTAACTAGCCTGTAGACTTAACTAGCCTGTAGACTTAACTAGCATGTAGACTTAACTAGCCTGTAGGCTTAACCTCCTGTAGACTTAACTAGCCTGTATACTTAACTAACCTGTAGACTTAACTAGCCTGTAGACTTAACTAGCCTGTAGACGTAACTAGCCTGTAGATGTAACTAGCCTGTAGACTTAACTATCCTGTAGGCTTAACTAGCCTGTAGACTTAACTAGCCTGTAGACTTAACTAGCCTTTAGACGTAACTAGCCTGTAGACGTAACTAGCCTGTAGACGTAACTAGCCTGTAGACGTAACTAGCCTGTAGACTTAACTAGCCTGTAGGCTTAACCTCCTGTAGACGTAACTAGCCTGTAGGCTTAACCTCCTGTAGACGTAACTAGCCTGTAGACGTAACTAGCCTGTAGACGTAACTAGCCTGTAGGCTTAACCTCCTGTAGACGTAACTAGCCTGTAGACGTAACTAGCCTGTAGACGTAACTAGCCTGTAGGCTTAACCTCCTGTAGACGTAACTAGCCTGTAGGCTTAACCTCCTGTAGACGTAACTAGCCTGTAGACGTAACTAGCCTGTAGACTTAACCTCCTGTAGACGTAACTAGCCTGTAGACTTAACCTCCTGTAGTCTTAACTAGCCTGTAGTCTTAACTAGCCTGTAGTCTTAACTAGCCTGTAGACTTAACTAGCCTGTAGACTTAACTAGTCTGTAGGCTTAACTAGCCTGTAGGCTTAACTAGTCTGTAGACTTAACTAGCCTGTAGGCTTAACTAGCCTGTAGGCTTAACCTCCTGTAGGCTTAACTAGTCTGTAGACTTAACTAGCCTGTAGGCTTAACTAGCCTGTAGACTTAACCTCCTGTAGACGTAACTAGCCTGTAGACTTAACCTCCTGTAGTCTTAACTAGCCTGTAGTCTTAACTAGCCTGTAGTCTTAACTAGCCTGTAGACTTAACTAGCCTGTAGACTTAACTAGTCTGTAGGCTTAACTAGCCTGTAGGCTTAACTAGTCTGTAGACTTAACTAGCCTGTAGGCTTAACTAGCCTGTAGGCTTAACTAGCCTGTAGACGTAACTAGCCTGTAGGCTTAACTAGCCTGTAGACTTAACTAGCCTGTAGACGTAACTAGCCTGTAGGCTTAACTAGCCTGTAGGCTTAACTAGCCTGTAGGCTGATCCGATGATTTCTAAACATATACAATGCCTATGGACTAATACAGCAAATTGCTCAGTCCACAGGGGTGTCTGGCAATTATTCTGTGACATTGAAAGAGCCGCTGCTCTGACTTGATCAAAGTAGTTAAGTCTTGACTTGGCTGAACAATCAGGTGGGCTGTGTCTGAAAATGGCCCCATATTTCCAATATTCCCTCTGCGGACTCTGGTCAAAAGTAGTGCACTATATAGGGACTAGGGTGCCATTTCAGACTCAGTTCTGTTTAGATTAGGTGGCTCCTTGAAGTTGGTCACTTACTCACTATGTTGTTGACCTACATTCTTTTTCCACCACAAATATACTTTGGGTAAATGACATTTTATCTCCTCAGATGGCCAAAGCGTAACCACTGAATCAGATTAAGGAGAAATGGTTTTTCGCATTTGCATACGTTTAGCCTGCGGGGAATCAAAAGTTATGTAACCAGAAGACATGGAGTGCTAATGGTGTATTTAGATAACAATATTTGCTTTAAAGATGCACCGAGAATGACAAGCGGTATGCAATAAGGTTCTGGAGGCCCTATGAGTTTAAAGAGAAACTGCTTAAGACATTGTAATTATTTTGCACTATGGCCTATTTATTGCCTTACCTCCATAACTTACTACATTTGCACACATGCGTATATATATTTTCTGTTGTATTTTTGACATTATGTTTTGTTTACCCCATATGTAACTCTGTGTTGTTGTTGTTTTTATCGCACTGCTTTGCTTTATCTTGGCCAGGTCGCAGTTGTAAATGAAAAACTTGTTCTCAACTGGCTTACCCGGTTAAATAAAGGTGAAAAAAACAAAAATTGGCTTCGTCCCAAATGGTGGTACCCTTTTCCCTTTATAGTGCACTACTATTGACCTGTTTTGGCAACTTCTGGTGCGGGTCCCCTTCAGACAGGCAACTCTCCTAACAAATCACAAGCCATAATGTCGCGATTCGAAACCAAAGTTTCCAGGCAAAGCCTTTGCAGTGGTTTTAGTGAAGGTGATTGATGCGAACTCGCCAGTAGCCAATTGCGAAATGCACTCAGTGATCTCCATCCTGCTAGCTACTATTATGTATTTTATTTAAGTGGATAAAGTAGCGATGTAGGCAAGGTTCCTCTAAGCCAAAAGAGACTCAGCCATTTCCAGTCTCTGCTGGAGAGTTGTTGGTATGTAAAACATGCCTGAGGACCTATTGGGGAACAATGGTTGAGATAATCGTTGTTTGGCAATATCCCTTACTCTTCAACCATTGATTATAGCTTAGAAAGCCAGCATTGTCAGACAGCAAATAAACCAGACCTTGTGGTTTAATGCTGTGGCCTTGTCTCTGACCATGCTACATTGAATGTTCCAATATAATACAGATCATGTTGCACTGAAAGCATTTTCAACCATCTCTACTGTGTCACTGTGGAGAAATATTTTCAGCAATCCATGAGACCTTATCCATTCTAAGCTGATTCATTCCGAACAAAACGAGATGTACAGTTCCATCGACGGTGCAGCATTATACTCACTATCCAGGAAACACAGATACAGTCATTTAGCAGACACTCTTACCCAGAGTGACTTACAGTTAGTGCATTCATCTTAAGGTAACTTGGTGAGACAACCACCTATCAAAGTCAGTACATAAAACTGCAGTAAACAAATCACCCCTAATGACCCATAGCTAACTGGAAACACTACAGAATGGGTCCAGACAAACTGACCATACAGTAGGTTTGATTCCCAACTGACCAAGAGTCTATAGGTTTGATTCCCAACTGACCAAGAGTCTATAGGTTTGATTCCCAACTGACCAAGAGTCTATACGTTTGATTCCCAACTGACCAAGAGTCTATAGGTTTGATTCCCAACTGACCAAGAGTCTAAAGGTTTGATTCCCAACTGACCAAGAGTCTATAAGTTTGATTCAGCAGTATGACTCCAGGTCCATCAGTATGACCCCAGCAGTATGACTCCGGGTCCATCAGTATAACTCCAGGTCCATCAGTATGACTCCAGGTCCAGCAGTATGACTCCAGGTCCATCAGTATGACTCCAGGTCCATCAGTATGACTCCAGGTCCATCAGTATGACCCCAGCAGTATGACTCCGGGTCCATCAGTATAACTCCAGGTCCATCAGTATAACTCCAGGTCCATCAGTATGACCCCAGCAGTATGACCCCAGGTCCAGCAGTATGACTCCAGGTCCATCAGTATGACTCCATCAGTATGACTCCATCAGTATGACCCCAGCAGTATGACCCCAGGTCCATCAGTATGACCCCAGGTCCATCAGTATGACTCCAGGTCCATCAGTATGACTCCATCAGTATGACTCCAGGTCCATCAGTATGACTCCATCAGTATGACTCCAGGTCCATCAGTATGACTCCATCAGTATGACTCTAGGTCCAGCAGTATGACTCCAGGTCCATCAGTATAACTCCATCAGTATGACCATCAGTATGACTCCAGGTCCATCAGTATGGCTCCAGGTCCATCAGTATGACTCCAGGTCCATCAGTATGACTCCATCAGTATGACTCTAGGTCCATCAGTATGACTCCAGGTCCATCAGTATAACTCCATCAGTATGACCATCAGTATGACTCCAGGTCCATCAGTATGACTCCAGGTCCATCAGTATGACTCCAGGTCCATCAGTATGACCCCAGGTCCATCAGTATGACTCCAGCAGTATGGCTCCAGGTCCATTAGTATGACTCCAGGTCCATCAGTATGACTCCAGGTCCATCAGTATGACTCCAGCAGTATGGCTCCAGGTCCATCAGTATGACTCCAGGTCCATTCTGTTAAAAGGCTGCTTGGGGACAGCCCTGCCTGAAGAACTCTGTGTGTTTGGGTATTGGGGAACGTGTGAGCCACAGCCGACTCAAGCCAAAGATGAGCATCGCCGGTGAATAAATAAGTATTTTCCCTCTCTTTCTCTCGCTCTCTCTCTCTCACTCTCTCTGGAGTCAGAAGATGAAGCCATCACAGGCAGGAAGGTGTTTTGTCCCCTCTCTTCTTATGAAATGGTTCCCCCCCCCCCTGGGCCCTGACGGTGTGTTGTCTGTTCGCTGTAGTTATGATAGTGAGCAGAGCTGGCAGACTTGGTCTTTCATCTCCTACTGAGAAGATCCCACAGGTCAATACTCATCAGGACCCTGGCGCCAATACTAGTACAGGGGTGGTGAGGTGAGTTGGTGTGTGTGTGTGTGTGTGTGTGTGTGTGCGTGAACGTCTACGTGCGCGTAGGTGTGTGTGTGTGTGTGTGTGTGTTAGGGTCTTTTCCCACAGTCGGCTATGTGAAAGGCCTCACATACCAGTCGGGTACAGGGGACAGGGAGGCCTCTGTAGCACACATCAAAAAATAGCTGGTCTGACTGATTGGCTGCCCCTCCGGGAGGCATCTGTGGCATCCGCCATACACAAGCCTGCTCATTGTACAATGAACCACATCACGGCTCGTCTGCAAAACAGGCATTTCAAAATGTCCTCTGATGTTTTTACTCTGATGCAACGTACATAGCGGTACACACAGAGGCAATATGGCCTAGTTAAATGATACGTATGTGGATGTTGCACACTGGTAGCTTTTTAAAAATCTCGGTTGACGTACCACTTCAACCTACATCAATGCATGGCAAAGGAATGTACTGACTCCCAACACACACACAACAGGCAAAGCATCAATACAGGACTAAGATCGAATCCTACTATGCCGTCTGACGCTCGTCGGGATGTGGCAGGGCTTGCAAACTATCACGGATTACAAAGGGAAGCCCATCCGCGAGTTGGCCAGTGATGCGAGCCTACCAGACGAGCTAAATGCCTTGTTGCTTGCTTATGCTCGCTTCGAGGCAAGCAACACTGAAGCATACATAAGAGCACCAGCTTTTCCAGACGGCGAGGACGCATACTCAGAGCATGTACTAACCAGCTGGCAAGTGTCTTCACTGACATTTTCAACCTCTCCCTGACCCAGTCTGGAATACCTACATGTTTCAAGCAGACCACCATAGTCCCTGTGTCCAAGAACGCCAAGGTAACATGTCTAAATGACTATCGCTCAGTAGAACTCACATCTGTAGCCATGAAATGCTTCGAAATGCTGGTCATGGCTCACATCAACACCATCATCCCAGACACCCTGGACCCACTCCAATTTGCATAATGCCCCAACAGATCCACAGATGATGCCATCTATATTGCACTTCAAACTGCCCTCTCCCAACTGGATAAGAGGAACATCTATGTGCGAATGCTGTTTATTGACTACAGCTCAGCGTTCAACACCATAGTGCACTCCAAGCTCATCACTAAGCTCAGGACCCTGGGACTAAACACCTCCCTCTGCAACTGGATCCTGGACTTCCTGACGGGCTGCCCCCAGGTGGTGAAGATAGGTAACAACACATCCGCCACACTGACCCTCAACATGCGGGCACCTCAGGGGTGCGTGCTTAGTCCCCTCCTGTACTACCTGTTCACCCATGACTGCGTGGCCGCGTACGACTCCAACACCATCATTAAGTTTGCTGACGACACGATAGTGGTAGGCGTAATCACCGACGACGATGAGACATCCTATAGGGAGGAGGTCAGTGACCTAGTTTGCACTAACTCTTTTGACTCATCACAAACGCTGCTGCTACTGCTTACTATCTATCCTAGTTCACTCTAACCACTTTGAAAAGAAGGTTGACGACATCTGCTCCTTATTCACTCAGCCAATTGAGTCCGCTGGTCCCACTCACACAGAACTACCCTATGCCTAGACCTCTTTCTCCCCTCTCTCTTCAAATGAAATCCTGCGACTAGTGAGGTCCGGCCGCCCGACAACCTGCTCGCTCAACCCCATCCCCTCCTCCCTTCTCCAGACCATCTCTGGAGACCTTCTCCCATTCCTCACTTTCCTCATCCCTGACCACTGGCTGCGTCCCCTCACTTTAAAATGGCCTGAGTCGCTCCCCTCCTCAAGAAATCAACACTCGACTCCTCTGATGCAAAACACTACAGGTATCCCTTCTTTCTTTTCAAAACACTCTGACCAATTTTTGTGTATTGTTTTTTGTACATCATTTAGCAGACACTCTTATCCAGAGCGACTTACAGTAGTGAGTGGACACTTTTTTTTTGTACTTTTTTCATACTGGTCCCCTGTGGGAATCGAACCCACAACCCTGGCATTGCAAGCGCCATGCTCTACCAACTGAGCCACACGGGACCCCAATTATCTTGCTATCTCTCTCAGAACGATCTTCTTGACCCTAGCCAGTCAGGCTTCAAGACGGGTCACTCAACCGAGACTGCTCTGTGTCACAGAGGCTCTCCGCACCGCCAAGGCTGACTCTCTCTCCTTGGTTCTCATCTTCCTAGATCTATCCGCTGCCTTCGACACTGTGAAACATCAGATCCTCCTCTCCACCCTCTCGGGGCTGGGCATCTCATGTTCTGTACACTCTTAGATTGCATCCTACCTGGCAGGCCGCTCCTACCAGGTGACGTGGAGAGAATCTGTGTCTGCACCACGTACTCTCACGAGCTACAGCAGTGTTTGTCAGACCATGAGACACCCCGAAAATCGGTCTTCTCTGCGTCCGAACAGTGGAAAGATGAGACTCATGAACATGATGTTCATCTCCGTTTTGCTCTACGACCCCCACAAGTGTCACGGGACTCGTCTGAAGGTAACCGGTACCAGTTATTAAAAAAGGAATGGAAGTATGGAGGTAGTTTTGTGCCTACCCAAAATTAGGGGTTAAATATGTGTAAAATATATATATTTTGTTACGTTACAGCCTTATTCTAAAATGGAATAAATTGGTTTACCACAGGTGGACTCCAATCAAGTTGTAGAAACATCTCAAGGATGATCAATGGAAACAGGATGCACCTGAGCTCAATTTCAAGTCTCATAGCAAAGGGTCTGAATAGTTATGTAAATAAGGTATTTCTGTTTTGGGTGGCTTTTTGAAGAATCTCAAATATTAAATATATTTTGCTTTGTTTAACACTTTTTTGGTTACTACATTCCATATGTGTTTTTTCATAGTTTTGACATCTTCACTATTATTCTACAATGTAGAAAATAGTAAAAAATAAAGTAAAACCCTGGAATGAGTAGTTGTGTCCAAACTTTTGACTGGTACTATATATATATACACATACATACATACATACAGTGGGGGAAAAAAGTATTTAGTCAGCCATCAATTGTGCAAGTTCTCCCACTTAAAAAGATGAGAGAGGCCTGTAATTTTCATCATAGGTACACGTCAACTATGACAGACAAAGTGAGAAAAAAAATCCAGAAAATCACATTGTAGGATTTTTTATGAATTTATTTGCAAATTATGGTGGAAAATAAGTATTTGGTCACCTACAAACAAGCAAGATTTCTGGCTCTCACAGACCTGTAACTTCTTCTTTAAGAGGCTCCTCTGTCCTCCACTCGTTACCTGTATTAATGGCACCTGTTTGTACTTGTTATCAGTATAAAAGACACCTGTCCACAACCTCAAACAGTCACACTCCAAACTCCACTATGGCCAAGACCAAAGAGCTGTCAAAGGACACCAGAAACAAAATTGTAGACCTGCACCAGGCTGGGAAGACTGAATCTGCAATAGGTAAGCAGCTTGGTTTGAAGAAATCAACTGTGGGAGCAATTATTAGGAAATGGAAGACATACAAGACCACTGATAATCTCCCTCGATCTGGGGCTCCACGCAAGATCTCACCCCGTGGGGTCAAAATGATCACAAGAACAGTGAGCAAAAATCCCAGAACCACACGGGGGAGCCTAGTGAATGACCTGCAGAGAGCTGGGACCAAAGTAACAAAGCCTACCATCAGTAACACACACGCCGCCAGGGACTCAAATCCTGCAGTGCCAGACGTGTCCCCCTGCTTAAGCCAGTACATGTCCAGGCCCGTCTGAAGTTTGCTAGAGTGCATTTGGATGATCCAGAAGAGGATTGGGAGAATGTCATATGGTCAGATGAAACCAAAATAGAACTTTTTGGTAAAAACTCAACTCGTCGTGTTTGGAGGACAAAGAATGCTGAGTTGCATCCAAAGAACACCATACCTACTGTGAAGCATGGGGGGTGGAAACATCATGCTTTGGGGCTGTTTTTCTGCAAAGGGACCAGGACGACTGATCCGTGTAAAGGAAAGAATGAATGGGGCCATGTATCGTGAGATTTTGAGTGAAAACCTCCTTCCATCAGCAAGGGCATTGAAGATGAAACGTGGCTGGGTCTTTCAGCATGACAATGATCCCAAACACACCGCCCGGGCAACAAAGGAGTGGCTTCGTAAGAAGCATTTCAAGGTCCTGGAGTGGCCTAGCCAGTCTCCAGATCTCAACCCCATAGAAAATCTTTGGAGGGAGTTGAAAGTCCGTGTTGCCCAGCGACAGCCCCAAAACATCACTGCTCTAGAGGAGATCTGCATGGAGGAATGGGCCAAAATACCAGCAACAGTGTGTGAAAACCTTGTGAAGACTTACAGAAAATGTTTGACCTGTGTCATTGCCAACAAAGGGTATATAACAAAGTATTGAGAAACTTTTGTTATTGACCAAATACTTATTTTCCACCATAATTTGCAAATAAATTCATTAAAAATCCTACAATGTGATTTTCTGGATTTTTTTTCCTCATTTTGTCTGTCATAGTTGACGTGTACCTATGATGAAAATTACAGGCCTCTCTCATCTTTTTAAGTGGGAGAACTTGCACAATTGGTGGCTGACTAAATACTTTTTTCCCCCACTGTACATACATACACACTGCTCAAAAAAATAAAGGGAACACTTAAACAACACAATGTAACTCCAAGTCAATCACACTTCTGTGAAATCAAACTGTCCACTTAGGAAGCAACACTGATTGACAATACATTTCACATGCTGTTGTGCAAATGGAATAGACAACAGGTGGAAATTATAGGCAATTAGCAAGACACCCCCAATAAAGGACTGGTTTTGCAGGTGGTGACCACAGACCACTTCTCAGTTCCTATGCTTCCTGGCTGATGTTTTGGTCACTTTTGAAAGCTGGCGGTGCTTTCACTCTAGTGGTAGCATGAGACGGAGTCTACAACCCACACAAGTGGCTCAGGTAGTGCAGCTCATCCAGGATGGCACATCAATGCGAGCTGTGGCAAGAAGGTTTGCTGTGTCTGTCAGCGTAGTGTCCAGAGCATGGAGGCGCTACCAGGAGACAGGCCAGTACATCAGGAGATGTGGAGGAGGCCGTAGGAGGACAACAACCCAGCAGCAGGACTGCTACCTCCGCCTTTGTGCAAGGAGGAGCAGGAGGAGCACTGACAGAGCCCTGCAAAATGACCTCCAGCAGGCCACAAATGTGCATGTGTCTGCTCAAACGGTCAGAAACAGACTCCATGAGGGTGGTATGAGGGCCCGACGTCCACAGGTGGGGGTTGTGCTTACAGCCCAACACCGTGCAGGATGTTTGGCATTTGCCAGAGAACACCAAGATTGGCAAATTCTCCACTGGCGCCCTGTGCTCTTCACAGATGAAAGCAGGTTCACACTGAGCACATGTGACAGACGTGACAGAGTCTGGAGACGCCATGGAGAACGTTCTGCTGCCTGCAACATCCTCCAGCATGACCGGTTTGGCGGTGGGTCAGTCATGGTGTGGGGTGGCATTTCTTTGGGGGGCCGCACAGCCCTCCATGTGGTAGCCTGACTGCCATTAGGTACCGAGATGAGATCCTCAGACCCCTTGTGAGACCATATGCTGGTGCGGTTGGCCCTGGGTTCCTCCTAATGCAAGACAATGCTAGACCTCATGTGGCTGGAGTGTGTCAGCAGTTCCTGCAAGAGGAAGGCATTGATGCTATGGACTGGCCCGCCCGTTCCCCAGACCTGAATCCAATTGAGCACATCTGGGACATCATGTCTCGCTCCATCCACCAACGCCACGTTTCACCACAGACTGTCCAGGAGTTGGCGGATGCTTTAGTCCAGGTCTGGGAGGAGATCCCTCAGGAGACCATCTGCCACCTCATCAGGAGCATGCCCAGGCGTTGTAGGGAGGTCATACAGGCACGTGGAGGCCACACACACTACTGAGCCTCATTTTGACTTGTTTTAAGGACATTACATCAAAGTTGGATCAGCCTGTAGTGTGGTTTTCCACTTTAATTTTGAGGGTGACTCCAAATCCAGACCTCCATGGTTTGATACATTTGATTTCCATTGATAATTTTTGTGTGATTTTGTTGTCAGCACATTCAACTATTAATACGATTATTTCATTCATTCAGATCTAGGATGTGTTATTTTAGTGTTCCCTTTATTTTTTTGAGCAGTATATATATATATATATATATATATATATACACATATACACATATACACACACACACACACACTGATTGTACAAAACATTAGGAACACCGGCTCTTTCCAAGACAGACTGACCAGGTGAATCCAGGTGAAAGCTATGATCCTTTATTGATGTCACCTGTTAAATCCATTTCAATCACTGTAGATGAAGCCTTGAGACAATTGAGATACGGCGTGTGTATGTGTGCCATTCAGAGGGTGAATGGGCAAAACAAAAGATTGAACTGCCTTTGAAGCAGGTGCCAGGCTTACCGGTTTGCGTGTGCCAAGAACTGCAACGCTGCTGGGTTTTTCACGCTCAACAGTTTGTGTGTATCAAGAATGGTCCACCACCCAAAGGAAATCCAGCCAACATGGGCCATGCCCTGAATAATTGAGGCTGTTCTGAGGGCAAATGGGGGTTCAACTCAATATCAGGAAGGTGTTCATAATGTTTTGTTCACTCAGTTTATATTCCACCTAATCATAACAGTAAGGATATAGCCCCAACCGACCGATACGACCCACCCACCCACATATTTCTGCATTCAACAACTGTTTTCATAGCAATTGTTTCCGGTCTATTTTGGAATTCAATGTTTTTATAGCGGGACGAAGGATCTGTTCAAATCGGTTTATTCCAGCTCAGGGACAGGAGGAACAGGGGCGGAGAACAGAGCGATACGTACGGTCATGTTAACATTAGGATGTTTTAAAAGTTGTTATCGCTGCTCTACTCTTTATTACGGGAGGATGGTAAAGGTAAGGAAAGGACAGTAATACCTAAATCGGATATCTTAGTCTGACATACAGGTAAAGGTAGATTCATGTGTGTCTTCATCCCAAATGGAAAACCCTATGTAGTGCGCTACTTTTGACCAGAGCCCTATGGGGAATAGGGTACCATTTGGGACACATCCTTGGCAGTGCAGTCGTACCAAACCGTACAACTAAATCAGCTATCTTAGTGTTCACATATTGGAACTGTAGATGAATCAATGTGTCACGTTTTACTCCACCTCCTCCAAAATGCCTTTAGAACACTTCAAACAGACGCTTTAAAAACCTGACCAG
Organism: Coregonus clupeaformis; assembly: GCF_020615455.1. Classification (NCBI taxonomy): domain Eukaryota; kingdom Metazoa; phylum Chordata; class Actinopteri; order Salmoniformes; family Salmonidae; genus Coregonus; species Coregonus clupeaformis. The sequence goes on along the minus strand of NC_059222.1, from coordinate 46,227,165 downwards.
CCTGACCGCGTCCCAAACGGCCCCCTATCCCCTTTATAGTGCCCTACTATTGACTACTTTGTAATGCACTATAAAGGGGATAGGGTGCATTTGGGACTCAGCCGTTGATAAGCCTGACATTGATTGGGCTGGAGTGAAAATAAAATGCGTGCCTTAAAGCAAAGCTTCCTCATATTAGGTTCAGCACTTCCATCTGAGTGGTTCTATAGTACAGTAACAGTCAGCTTCCCTCAGTGGTTCTATAGTACAGTAACAGTCAGCTTCCCTCAGTGGTTCTATAGTACAGTAACAGTCAGCTTCCCTCAGTGTGGTTCTATAATACAGTAACAGTCAGCTTCCCTCAGTGGTTCTATAGCACAGTAACAGTCAGCTTCCCTCATTGGTTCTATGGTACAGTAACAGTCAGCTTCCCTCAGAGTGGTTCTATAGTACAGTAACAGTCAGCTTCCCTCAGTGGTTCTATGGTACAGTAACAGTCAGCTTCCCTCAGTGGTTCTATAGTACAGTAACAGTAAGCTTCCCTCATTGGTTCTATGGTACAGTAACAGTCAGCTTCCCTCAGTGGTTCTATAGTACAGTAACAGTCAGCTTCCCTCATTGGTTCTATGGTACAGTAACAGTCAGCTTCCCTCAGTGGTTCTATAGTACAGTAACAGTCAGCTTCCCTCAGTGGTTCTATGGTACAGTAACAGTCAGCTTCCCTCAGTGGTTCTATGGTACAGTAACAGTCAGCTTCCCTCAGAGTGGTTCTATAGTACAGTAACAGTCAGCTTCCCTCAGTGGTTCTATAGTACAGTAACAGTCAGCTTCCCTCATTGGTTCTATGGTACAGTAACAGTCAGCTTCCCTCAGTGGTTCTATAGTACAGTAACAGTCAGCTTCCCTCAGTGTGGTTCTATAGTACAGTAACAGTCAGCTTCCCTCAGTGGTTCTATAGTACAGTAACAGTCAGCTTCCCTCATTGGTTCTATGGTACAGTAACAGTCAGCTTCCCTCAGTGGTTCTATGGTACAGTAACAGTCAGCTTCCCTCGGTGTGGTTCTATGGTACAGTAACAGTCAGCTTCCCTCAGAGTGGTTCTATAGTACAGTAACAGTCAGCTTCCCTCAGTGTGGTTCTATAGTACAGTAACAGTCAGCTTCCCTCAGTGTGGTTCTATAGCACAGTAACAGTCAGCTTCCTTCAGTGTGGTTCTATAGTACAGTAACAGTCAGCTTCCCTCAGAGTGGTTCTATGGTACAGTAACAGTCAGCTTCCCTCAGTGTGGTTCTATAGCACAGTAACAGTCAGCTTCCCTCAGAGTGGTTCTATAGTACAGTAACAGTCAGCTTCCCTCAGTGGTTCTATAGCACAGTAACAGTCAGCTTCCCTCAGAGTGGTTCTATAGTACAGTAACAGTCAGCTTCCCTCAGTGGTTCTATAGCACAGTAACAGTCAGCTTCCCTCAGAGTGGTTCTATAGTACAGTAACAGTCAGCTTCCCTCAGAGTGGTTCTATAGTACAGTAACAGTCAGCTTCCCTCAGAGTGGTTCTATAGCACAGTAACAGTCAGCTTCCCTCAGAGTGGTTCTATAGTACAGTAACAGTCAGCTTCCTTCAGTGTGGTTCTATAATACAGTAACAGTCAGCTTCCCTCAGTGGTTCTATGGTACAGTAACAGTCAGCTTCCTTCAGTGTGGTTCTATAGTACAGTAACAGTCAGCTTCCCTCAGTGGTTCGATAGTACAGTAACAGTCAGCTTCCCTCAGAGTGGTTCTATAGTACAGTAACAGTCAGCTTCCTTCAGTGTGGTTCTATAATACAGTAACAGTCAGCTTCCCTCAGAGTGGTTCTATAGTACAGTAACAGTCAGCTTCCCTCAGTGGTTCTATAGTACAGTAACAGTCAGCTTCCCTCAGAGTGGTTCTATAATACAGTAACAGTCAGCTTCCCTCAGTGGTTCTATAGTACAGTAACAGTCAGCTTCCCTCAGTGGTTCTATAGTACAGTAACAGTCAGCTTCCCTCAGAGTGGTTCTATAGTACAGTAACAGTCAGCTTCCCTCAGTGGTCCTATAGTACAGTAACAGTCAGCTTCCCTCAGTGGTTCTATAGTACAGTAACAGTCAGCTTCCCTCAGTGGTCCTATAGTACAGTAACAGTCAGCTTCCCTCAGTGGTTCTATAGTACAGTAACAGTCAGCTTCCCTCAGACTGGTTCTATAGTACAGTAACAGTCAGCTTCCCTCAGTGGTTCTATAGTACAGTAACAGTCAGCTTCCCTCAGAGTGGTCCTATAGTACAGTAACAGTCAGCTTCCTTCAGTGGTTCTATAGTACAGTAACAGTCAGCTTCCCTCAGTGGTTCTATAGTACAGTAACAGTCAGCTTCCCTCAGAGTGGTTCTATAGTACAGTAACGGTCAGCTTCCTTCAGTGTGGTTCTATAGTACAGTAACAGTCAGCTTCCCTCAGAGTGGTTCTATAGTACAGTAACGGTCAGCTTCCTTCAGTGTGGTTCTATAGTACAGTAACAGTCAGCTTCCCTCAGAGTGGTTCTATAGTACAGTAACAGTCAGCTTCCCTCAGAGTGGTTCTATAGTACAGTAACGGTCAGCTTCCTTCAGTGTGGTTCTATAGTACAGTAACAGTCAGCTTCCCTCAGAGTGGTTCTATAGTACAGTAACGGTCAGCTTCCTTCAGTGTGGTTCTATAGTACAGTAACAGTCAGCTTCCCTCAGTGGTTCTATAGTACAGTAACAGTCAGCTTCCCTCAGAGTGGTTCTATAGTACAGTAACAGTCAGCTTCCCTCAGTGGTCCTATAGTACAGTAACAGTCAGCTTCCCTCAGTGGTTCTATAGTACAGTAACAGTCAGCTTCCCTCAGTGGTCCTATAGTACAGTAACAGTCAGCTTCCCTCAGTGGTTCTATAGTACAGTAACAGTCAGCTTCCCTCAGAGTGGTTCTATAGTACAGTAACGGTCAGCTTCCTTCAGTGTGGTTCTATGGTACAGTAACAGTCAGCTTCCCTCAGTGGTTCTATAGTACAGTAACAGTCAGCTTCCCTCAGTGGTTCTATAGTACAGTAACAGTCAGCTTCCCTCAGTGGTTCTATAGTACAGTAACAGTCAGCTTCCCTCAGTGGTCCTATAGTACAGTAACAGTCAGCTTCCCTCAGTGGTTCTATAGTACAGTAACAGTCAGCTTCCCTCAGTGGTCCTATAGTACAGTAACAGTCAGCTTCCCTCAGTGGTTCTATAGTACAGTAACAGTCAGCTTCCCTCAGAGTGGTTCTATAGTACAGTAACGGTCAGCTTCCTTCAGTGTGGTTCTATGGTACAGTAACAGTCAGCTTCCCTCAGTGGTTCTATAGTACAGTAACAGTCAGCTTCCCTCAGTGGTTCTATAGTACAGTAACAGTCAGCTTCCCTCAGAGTGGTCCTATAGTACAGTAACAGTCAGCTTCCCTCAGTGTGGTTCTATAATACAGTAACAGTCAGCTTCCCTCAGTGGTTCTATAGTACAGTAACAGTCAGCTTCCCTCAGTGTGGTTCTATAATACAGTAACAGTCAGCTTCCCTCAGTGGTTCTATGGTACAGTAACAGTCAGCTTCCCTCAGTGTGGTTCTATGGTACAGTAACGGTCAGCTTCCTTCAGAGTGGTTCTATAGTACAGTAACAGTCAGCCCTAGTTTACCATTACTCAGCCTCTTCCTTCAGCCCTAGTTTACCATTACTCAGCCTCTTCCTTCTGCCCTAGTTCACCATTACTCAGCCTCTTCCTTCTGCCCTAGTTTACCATTACTCAGCCTCTTCCTTCAGCCATAGTTTACCATTACTCAGCCTCTTCCTTCAGCCCTAGTTTACCATTACTCAGCCTCTTCCTTCTGCCCTAGTTTACCATTACTCAGCCTCTTCCTTCTGCCCTAGTTTACCATTACTCAGCCTCTTCCTTCAGCCCTAGTTTACCATTACTCAGCCTCTTCCTTCAGCCCTAGTTTACCATTACTCAGCCTCTTCCTTCTGCCCTGGTTTACCATTACTCAGCCTCTTCCTTCAGCCCTAGTTTACCATTACTCAGCCTCTTCCTTCAGCCCTAGTTTACCATTACTCAGCCTCTTCCTTCTGCCCTAGTTCACCATTACTCAGCCTCTTCCTTCAGCCCTAGTTTACCATTACTCAGCCTCTTCCTTCAGCCCTAGTTTACCATTACTCAGCCTCTTCCTTCTGCCCTAGTTTACCATTACTCAGCCTGTTCCTTCAGCCATAGTTTACCATTACTCAGCCTCTTCCTTCAGCCCTAGTTTACCATTACTCAGCCTCTTCCTTCAGCCCTAGTTTACCATTACTCAGCCTCTTCCTTCAGCCCTAGTTTACCATTACTCAGCCTCTTCCTTCTGCCCTAGTTTACCATTACTCAGCCTCTTCCTTCAGCCCTAGTTTACCATTACTCAGCCTCTTCCTTCAGCCCTAGTTTACCATTACTCAGCCTCTTCCTTCAGCCCTAGTTTACCATTACTCAGCCTCTTCCTTCTGCCCTAGTTTACCATTACTCAGCCTCTTCCTTCAGCCCTAGTTTACCATTACTCAGCCTCTTCCTTCAGCCCTAGTTTACCATTACTCAGCCTCTTCCTTCAGCCCTAGTTTACCATTACTCAGCCTCTTCCTTCAGCCCTAGTTTACCATTACTCAGCCTCTTCCTTCTGCCCTAGTTTACCATTACTCAGCCTCTTCCTTCAGCCCTAGTTTACCATTACTCAGCCTCTTCCTTCTGCCCTAGTTTACCATTACTCAGCCTCTTCCTTCAGCCCTAGTTTACCATTACTCAGCCTCTTCCTTCAGCCCTAGTTTACCATTACTCAGCCTCTTCCTTCAGCCCTAGTTTACCATTACTCAGCCTCTTCCTTCTGCCCTAGTTTACCATTACTCAGCCTCTTCCTTCAGCCCTAGTTTACCATTACTCAGCCTCTTCCTTCAGCCCTAGTTTACCATTACTCAGCCTCTTCCTTCTGCCCTAGTTTACCATTACTCAGCCTCTTCCTTCTGCCCTAGTTTACCATTACTCAGCCTCTTCCTTCTGCCCTAGTTTACCATTACTCAGCCTCTTCCTTCAGCCCTAGTTTACCATTACTCCGCCTCTTCCTTCAGCCCTAGTTTACCATTACTCAGCCTCTTCCTTCAGCCCTAGTTTACCATTACTCAGCCTCTTCCTTCAGCCCTAGTTTACCATTACTCAGCCTCTTCCTTCAGCCCTAGTTTACCATTACTCAGCCTCTTCCTTCAGCCCTAGTTTACCATAACTCAGCCTCTTCCTTCAGCCCTAGTTTACCATTACTCAGCCTCTTCCTTCTGCCCTAGTTTACCATTACTCAGCCTCTTCCTTCAGCCCTAGTTTACCATTACTCAGCCTCTTCCTTCAGCCCTAGTTTAGATTGTTAATTGCTTTCATCCTGTGTTTTTTTCTCTTCTGTTTTGTTGTGCAGTGTCCTGTTTTTTTTAAAAAGGCACCTTTAATCCAGTGTACTATTATTATTTATTATAATTATTTATTGATGTTTTCCAGAGAACAAATATTTGTTCAAGAAGAGCTTAACGGTGGGCTTTGACACCATTTGTCCCTGGAGGGCGAGACTTGATTCTTGGTTGTTTTTACCAACCAGAAGGCTGGAAGATAAAACTTCCAACTTCAGTTTGAAAAGAGTGATGAAGAGTGAATGAACGTGCCTCCTAAAAACTCATGACTATCTTCCAACTATAAAGCACTACATTAAACTGCAACTGACCCTAACCCTGACCACGCACAAAGGTCAAACCATTATCTTTAGTAAACAGCTGAAGATTGCATTCTATGATTTTGTATGGGGTCCCAAATGGCATCCTATCCCCCTGTCAGCCCTGCTCAAAAACACAGTGCACTAAATAGGGAAGAGTGTGCCATTTGGGACTCAGAACTTGCCTTGAATATAATGACCAACATGCCAATGGAGCTACAACACCCCCCAGGGGGGCTAACGCTCCGCTAGCAGTGGAATGCCCATAGATTCAGTGCTTTACTGTAGGCTGCACAGCTGGCAAAACCAGGACAAAAGACAAACCACCAAAAACACAGGGTCCCAGACCTTATGGAGTTCAATGTGTGAAGAACCAGGCCACAATAGAACTTGGATAAGCTTGTAAATTCCAGGGGGGGATATCCACATGAAACTCTGGTAACGCTTCAGAGCACACAAACTGGATGGGGAGGTTTTCCCTTGTTTTTCGCTCCTCTGAGGCCATTTTCCACCCAAACACTTACAGTACGACAGCTGGAGAGAATATAGTGATATATATGTCATTGTGTCCAAACGTATGTGTGTGTGTGTGTGTGTGTGTGTATATGTGTGTGTGTGTATACAGTGAGGGAAAAAAGTATTTGATCCCCTGCTGATTTTGTACGTTTGCCCACTGACAAAGACATGATCAGTCTATAATTTTAAATGGTAGGTTTATTTGAACAGTGAGAGACAGAATAACAACAAAAAAATCCAGAAAAACGCATGTCAAAAATGTTATAAATTGATTTAGTATTTGACCCCTCTGCAAAACATGACTTAGTACTTGGTGGCAAAACCCTTGTTGGCAATCACAGAGGTCAGACGTTTCCTGTAGTTGGCCACCAGGTTTGCACACATCTCAGGAGGGATTTTGTCCCACTCCTCTTTGCAGATTTTGAGCCTGACGTTTGGCAACTCGAACCTTCAGCTCCCTCCACAGATTTTCTATGGGATTAAGGTCTGGAGACTGGCTAGGCCACTCCAGGACCTTAATGTGCTTCTTCTTGAGCCACTCCTTTGTTGCCTTGGCCGTGTGTTTTGGGTCATTGTCATGCTGGAATACCCATCCACGGCCCATTTTCAATGCCCTGGCTGAGGGAAGGAGGTTCTCACCCAAGATTTGACGGTACATGGCCCCGTCCATCGTCCCTTTGATGCAGTGAAGTTGTCCTGTCCCCTTAGCAGAAAAACACCCCCAAAGCATAATGTTTCCACCTCCATGTTTGACGGTGGGGATGGTGTTCTTGGGGTCATAGGCAGCATTCCTCCTCCTCCAAACACGGCGAGTTGAGTTGATGCCAAAGAGCTCGAATTTGGTCTCATCTGACCACAACACTTTCACACAGTTCCCCTCTGAATCATTCAGATGTTCATTGGCAAACTTCAGACGGGCCTGTATATGTGCTTTCTTGAGCAGGGGGACCTTGCGGGCGCTGCAGGATTTCAGTCCTTCACGGCGTAGTGGGTTACCAATTGTTTTCTTGGTGACTATGGTCCCAGCTGCCTTGAGATCATTGACAAGATCCTCCCGTGTAGTTCTGGGCTGATTCCTCACCGTTCTCATGATCATTGCAACTCCACGAGGTGAGATCTTGCGAGGGAGATTGACAGTTATTTTGTGTTTCTTCCATTTGCGAATAATCGCACCAACTGTTGTCACCTTCTCACCAAGCTGCTTGGCGATGGTCTTGTAGCCCATTCCAGCCTTGTTTAGGTCTACAATCTTGTCCCTGACATCCTTGGAGAGATCTTTGGTCTTGGCCATGGTGGAGAGTTTGGAATCTGATTGCTTAATTGCTTCTGTGGACAGGTGTCTTTTTATACAGGTAACAAACTGAGATTAGGAGCACTCCCTTTAAGAGTGTGCTCCTAATCTCAGCTCGTTACCTGTATAAAAGAATCCTGGGAGCCAGTAATCTTTCTGATTCAGAGGGGGTCAAACACTTATTTCCCTCATTAAAATGCAAATCAATTTATAACATTTTTGACATGCGTTTTTCTGGATTTTTTTGTTGTTATTCTGTCTCTCACTGTTCAAATAAACCTACCATTAAAATGATAGACTGATCATTTCTTTGTCAGTGGGCAAACGTACAAAATCAGCAGGGGATCAAATACTTTTTTCCCTCACTGTATATATGTGTGTGTGTGTGTGTATCATTGTGGGTAATAGATTTCTTCCCCTATTTTAGTTTAATGAACCCAGATAAGTGTGGTTGCATCCCAAATGGCAACCTATTCCCTAGTTAGTGCACTACTTTTGACCAGGGTCCATAGGGCTCTGGTCAAAAGTAGTACACTATCTAGGGAATAGGGTGCCATTTGGGATGGAACCTGTGCTGTTGCTTTGTCCACACTTGTGAATAGAACGTGCATGAAGGCGGCAGCTCCATTTTCTGAAGAGACCAGCGTGCACCACCACACTTCTGTTGTTGATTCTCAGCTGGCCTTTTATGAAGCAGCTGGAATTCCTTTTTCTTTCTTTCTCCGTCGTTCTAAGGAGCCTCTTGCAACCGAACAAATTGACTTCACATTTCAATCAATATTCAGTAAACATCCTGGATGACATCCGTGGTTGTGTTCCTATGGGCCCTGGTCTAAAGTAGTGCCCTCTATAAAAGGGGAAACGGTGCCATTTGGAGCACAATCAAGTGCTTCTGAATGAGGAGAGGAAGAGAGGAGGTCTCTGCTCTCCCCTCACATTGCCTCAGTGAAGTTTCCACGGGCAAATCGAGGGTTGAATGTGTGTCAGTCTGTGAGGAGGTGCGAGGGGTGCACAGGGGGTTGTATGTGCTGTGGATCAGATATCAGATGGCCTGGGTCTGGAAACCTGCCACACGTTTCCTCACTGCACAAAAAAAGGGCTGATGGGGTCCTTTTCCTTCATAAGCCACAGCAGCATTATTCTGAGATTTCATTGGACCGGTATAGGTCAAAGAAACCGAAACGGGCAAATCTGACAACTGGATATAAGAATACAATATAATACAAAAACAATAACTGGCCGCTGATGTTGGATGATATCCCAACTTAATTTTTTTATAAAAACGTTAGGATAAAAGTGATGAATTTGACCAGGTTTGGGGAAATTCCATTACATTTTCCCTCATTGAAATGCAATTTTCTATTTGAAAAGCAATTTTCCTAATTGAAAATATTTTTTTCCCCATGGAAAAGCAATGGGGGGAAATGTATTTAGAATTTATATTTCAGTTTACTTCCTGAATTGACTGAAATGAAATAGAATTCACCCCAGCCCTGTAGTAATCATGAAGGTAATTCTATAACCTCATTCTGGGTCAGAATTTACTATAGGGTGAGTGTTTCTACTGTTCTGCTGTGTGAATGGGAGGCCCACCCAATGAAGATATATTCTATTCCAGCCCAGTCCAGTCCAGTCTAGTCCAGTCTCTTCTATCCTAGGTCAGTGTACTGTGAGTTGTGCTGTGTGAATGAATGGGAGGCCAACCAACCTGTTGCATCCAGGCGGTAAAGGATCGTTGCCAGGAGTCCTTCTTCTCCAGGTGCAGATAGCTGTTGAAGAGGATGAGGTACATGTATCGCTCCAGATACTGGAGGCTCTTCAGAAGCAGCTGCTGCACCTCCTTCTCAGTCTTACCACTTTTAATCTGCAGGGGAATCATGGAAAGAGGAGTCATTATAAAAAAGGGGCCGTCCACACCAAGGATGATAACTGGAACCATAAAAAAATAGAAGTTATTTTATTTCAAGTGAACAGCAGCGTCCCACACTACAACGGTAACTAACACATGGTGGGGAAGAAACAAGACTTTAATTTAGGTGAACTATCCCTTTAATTAATGTTTAGGTGAACTACCCCTTTAATTAATGTTTAGGTGAACTATTCCTTTAATTAATGTTTAGGTGAACTACCCCTTTAATTAATGTTTAGGTGAACTACCCCTTTAATTAATGTTTAGGTGAACTATCCCTTTAATCAATGTTTAGGTGAACTACCCCTTTGATTAATGTTTAGGTGAACTACCCCTTTAATTAATGTTAAGGTGAACTACCCCTTTAATTAATGTTTAGGTGAACTACCCCTTTAATTAATGTTTAGGTGAACTATCCCTTTAATTAATGTTTAGGTGAACCACCCCTTTAATTAATGTTTAGGTGAACTACCCCTTTGATTAATGTTTAGGTGAACTATCCCTTTGATTAATGTTTAGGTGAACTATCCCTTTAATTAATGTTTAGGTGAACTACCCCTTTAATTAATGTTTAGGTGAACTATCCCTATAATTAATGTGGTGAATCAGACTGCTGTGAGATTGATCCCAAGACATATCTCAACTACGTTTGATCTGGGGGGGTCATTATTATGGGTGTCGTCTAATTTCTATACATGGGTAAAGACTGGGGTACTAGCAATGTGAAGGTCATGGGTTCAATTCATCAGGGATCAGATCATACACACTAAATGTATGCAAATTGTAATGTATGTCACTTTGGATAATAGTGTCCTCTCAGTGCTACAGTATATAGTGTATTATCATTATATTAAAGTGGTCTCTGTTTGGCCACGCATGAATACAGCACAGCCTGGTGAGAATAAATCACAGTGCAACCCCTTCAACCGGCCTTAATAGCCAGGTAACCGCATGCCATTATGGATACATTTGAGCAGCTAAAGGTCAGATAGCTGTATGCCTCCTCTAATGGGTTATAGCAGCTAAAGGTCAGATAGCTGTATGTCTCTAATGGGTTATAGCAGCTAAAGGTCAGATAGCTGTATGTCTCCTCTAATGGGTTATAGCAGCTAAAGGTCAGATAGCTGTATGTCTCTAATGGGTTATAGCAGCTAAAGGTCAGATAGCTGTATGTCTCCTCTTATGGGTTATAGCAGCTAAAGGTCAGATAGCTGTATGTCTCCTCTAATGGGTTATAGCAGCTAAAGGTCAGATAGCTGTATTTCTCCTCTAATGGGTTATAGCAGCTAAAGGTCAGATAGCTGTATGTCTCTAATGGGTTATAGCAGCTAAAGGTCAGATAGCTGTATGTCTCCTCTAATGGGTTATAGCAGCTAAAGGTCAGATAGCTGTATGTCTCCTCTAATGGGTTATAGCAGCTAAAGGTCAGATAGCTGTATGTCTCTAATGGGTTATAGCAGCTAAAGGTCAGATAGCTGTATGTCTCCTCTAATGGGTTATAGCAGCTAAAGGTCAGATAGCTGTATGTCTCCTCTAATGGGTTATAGCAGCTAAAGGTCAGATAGCTGTATGTCTCCTCTAATGGGTTATAGCAGCTAAAGGTCAGATAGCTGTATGTCTCCTCTAATGGGTTATAGCAGCTAAAGGTCAGATAGCGGTATGTCTCCTCTAATGGGTTATAGCAGCTAAAGGTCAGATAGCTGTATGTCTCTAATGGGTTATAGCAGCTAAAGGTCAGATAGCTGTATGTCTCCTCTAATGGGTTATAGCAGCTAAAGGTCAGATAGCTGTATGTCTCCTCTAATGGGTTATAGCAGCTAAAGGTCAGATAGCTGTATGTCTCCTCTAATGGGTTATAGCAGCTAAAGGTCAGATAGCTGTATGTCTCCTCTAATGGGTTATAGCAGCTAAAGGTCAGATAGCTGTATGTCTCTAATGGGTTATATCAGCTAAAGGGCAGATAGCTGTATGTCTCCTCTAATGGGTTATAGCAGCTAAAGGTCAGATAGCTGTATGTCTCCTCTAATGGGTTATAGCAGCTAAAGGTCAGATAGCTGTATGTCTCCTCTAATGGGTTATAGCAGCTAAAGGTCAGATAGCTGTATGTCTCTAATGGGTTATAGCAGCTAAAGGTCAGATAGCTGTATGTCTCCTCTAATGGGTTATAGCAGCTAAAGGTCAGATAGCTGTATGTCTCCTCTAATGGGTTATATCAGCTAAAGGGCAGATAGCTGTATGTCTCCTCTAATGGGTTATAGCAGCTAAAGGTCAGATAGCTGTATGTCTCCTCTAATGGGTTATAGCAGCTAAAGGTCAGATAGCTGTATGTCTCCTCTAATGGGTTATAGCAGCTAAAGGTCAGATAGCTGTATGTCTCTAATGGGTTATAGCAGCTAAAGGTCAGATAGATGTATGTCTCTAATGGGTTATAGCAGCTAAAGGTCAGATAGCTGTATATCTCTAATGGGTTATAGCAGCTAAAGGTCAGATAGCTGTATGTCTCTAATGGGTTATAGCAGCTAAAGGTCAGATAGCTGTATGTCTCCTCTAATGGGTTATAGCAGCTAAAGGTCAGATAGCTGTATGTCTCTAATGGGTTATAGCAGCTAAAGGTCAGATAGCTGTATGTCTCCTCTAATGGGTTATAGCAGCTAAAGGTCAGATAGCTGTATATCTCCTCTAATGGGTTATAGCAGCTAAAGGTCAGATAGCTGTATGTCTCCTCTAATGGGTTATAGCAGCTAAAGGTCAGATAGCTGTATGTCTCTAATGGGTTATATCAGCTAAAGGTCAGATAGCTGTATGTCTCCTCTAATGGGTTATAGCAGCTAAAGGTCAGATAGCTGTATGTCTCCTCTAATGGGTTATAGCAGCTAAAGGTCAGATAGCTGTATGTCTCCTCTAATGGGTTATAGCAGCTAAAGGTCAGATAGCTGTATGTCTCCTCTAATGGGTTATAGCAGCTAAAGGTCAGATAGCTGTATGTCTCCTCTAATGGGTTATAGCAGTTAAAGGTCAGATAGCTGTATGTCTCTAATGGGTTATAGCAGCTAAAGGTCAGATAGCTGTATGTCTCCTCTAATGGGTTATAGCAGCTAAAGGTCAGATAGCTGTATGTCTCTAATGGGTTATAGCAGCTAAAGGTCAGATAGCTGTATGTCTCCTCTAATGGGTTATAGCAGCTAAAGGTCAGATAGCTGTATATCTCCTCTAATGGGTTATAGCAGCTAAAGGTCAGATAGCTGTATGTCTCCTCTAATGGGTTATAGCAGCTAAAGGTCAGATAGCTGTATGTCTCTAATGGGTTATATCAGCTAAAGGTCAGATAGCTGTATGTCTCCTCTAATGGGTTATAGCAGCTAAAGGTCAGATAGCTGTATGTCTCCTCTAATGGGTTATAGCAGCTAAAGGTCAGATAGCTGTATGTCTATGCATTTTTTCTGGGACGTAACATTCCTCAATAGGATGCTAACTAGTTAAAATATTAAATGTGGGATCTAGCTAATAATTAGGCCAATAGGGTAAATGCAGATAGGCAACCCCAATGATTCAGCCTATTCATTTATAGCCACTATGCTGCATCCGTTGGGCTACAGGTGACACTGCTTATTGCTAATAGCATACCGTGCCTTCAGAAAGTATTCACACCCCTTTACTTTTTCCACATTTTGTTGTGTTACAGCCTGAACTTAAAATGGATTAAATTGAGATGTTTTGTCACTGGCCGAAACACACAACACCCCATAATGTCAAAGTGGAATTACGTTTAAATGTTTTTTAACATATTAATTAAAAAACTAAAAGCTGAAATGTCAAGTCAATAAGTATTCAACCCCTTTGTTATGGCAAGCCTAAATCAGTTCAGTAGTAAAAATGTACTTAACAAGTCACATAATACATTGCATGGACTCACTCTGTGTGCAATAATAGTGTTTAACATTTTTAAACGGACTACCTCATCTCTGTACCCCACACATATAATTATCTGTTAGGTCCCTCATTCCAGCAGTGAATTTCAAACACAGATTCAACCACAAAGACCAGGGAGGTTTTCCAATGCCTCGCAAAGAAGGGCACCTATTGGTAGATATACATTGAATATCTCTTTGAGCATGGTGAAGTTATTCATTACACGTTGGATGGTGTATCAATATACCCAGTCACTACTGTACAGGCGTCCTTTCTAACTCAGTTGCCGGAGAGGAAGGAAACCGTTCAGGGATTTCACCATGAGGCCAATGGTGACTTTTAAACAGTTACAGAGTTGAATGGTTGTGACAGGAGTGAAACATTGTAGTTACTCCACAATACTAACCTAATTGACAGAGTGAAAAGAAGGAAGCCTGTACAGAATAAAAATATTCAAAAACATGCATCCCGTTTGCAACAAGGCACTAAAGTAACACTGCACAAAATGTGGTAAAGCAATTAACTTTTTGTCCTGATAACAAAGTGTTATGTTTGGTGAAAATCCAATACAACACATTACTGAGTACCACTCTCCATATTTTCAAGCATAGTGGAGGCCGCATCGTGTTATGGGTATGCTTGTAATCCATAAGGACTGGGGAGTTTTTCAGGATAAAAAATAAATGGAATGGCGCTAAGTACAGGAAAAATCCTAGAGGAAAACCTGGTTCAGTCTGCTTTCCACCAGACACTGGGAGATGAATTCACCTTTCAGCAGGACAATAACCTAAAACACAAGGCCAAATCTACGCTGGAGTTGCTTACCAAGAAGACAGTGAACGTTCCTGAGTGGCCGAGTTACAGTTTTGACTTAAATCTACTTGAAAATCTATAGCAAGACCTTAAAATGGTTGTCTAGCAAAAATATAAACGTAACATGCAACAATTTCAAAAATGTTACTGAGTTAGAGTTCATATGAGGATATCAGTCAATTGAAATAAATAAATTAGGCCCTAATCTATGAATTTCACATGACTGGGCAGGGGTGCAGCCATGGGTGGGCCTTGGAGGGCATAGGCCAACCCACTTGGCAGCCAGGCCCACCCATTGGGGAGCCAGGCCCAGCCAATCAGAATCAGGTTTTCCCCACAAAAGGGCTTTATTACAGACTGAAATACTCTTCAGCACCCCCTCAGACGATCCTGTAGGTGGAGAAGCCAGGTGTGGAGGTCCTGGGTTGGCGTGGTTACATGTGGTTTGCGGTTGTGAGGCTGGTTGGACATACTGCCAAATTCTCTAAAACGACATTGGAGGCAGCTTATGGTAGAGCAATTAACATTCAATTCTCTGGCAACAGCTCTGGTGGACATTCCTGAAGTCAGCATGCCAATTGCACGCTCCCTCAAAACTTGAGCCATCTGTGGCATTGTGTTGTGCGACAACACTGCACATTTTAGAGTGGCCTTTGTTGTCCCCAGCACAAGGTGCACCTGTGTAATTAGCATACTGTTTAATCAGTTTCTAGATATGCCACACCTGTCAGGTGGATGGATTATCTTGGCAAAGGAGAAATGCTCACTAAGAGGGATGTAAACAAATTTGTGCACACAATTTGAGAGAAATACGCTTTTTGTGCATATGGAAAATGTCTGGGATTTTTTATTTCAGCTCAAGAAACATGGGACAAACACTTTACATGTTGTGTTTATATTTTTGTTCAGTGTAACTTGAAAATCTATGGCAAGACTTGAAAATGGTTGCCTAGCAATGATTAACAACCAACTTGCTGAGCTTGAAGAATTTTGAAAATAATAAATGGGTGAATGTTGCACAATCCAGGTGTGGAAAGCTCTTAAGAGACTTACCCAGAAACACTCACAGCTGTAATCGCTGCCAACGTTGCTTCTACAAAGTATTGACTGAGGGGTGTGAATACTTACGTAAAATGAGATATATCTGTATTTCATTTTCAATAAATTTGCAGGAAATTCTAAAAACATGTTTTGACTGTCATTATCGGGTATTGTGTGTAGATGGGTAAGAAAATACATATATTTAAATCAATTTTGAATTCAGGATGTAATAC
Source organism: Coregonus clupeaformis (assembly GCF_020615455.1). NCBI lineage: Eukaryota > Metazoa > Chordata > Actinopteri > Salmoniformes > Salmonidae > Coregonus > Coregonus clupeaformis. Next base: position 46,211,706 of record NC_059222.1, on the reverse strand, counting down.
AACAAAATGTGGAATAAGCCAAGGGGTTTGGATACTTTCTGAAGGAACTGTAATGGATACATAGCTCCTGAGTGGCGCAGTGGTCTAAGGCACTGATCGCAGTGCTAACTGTGCCACTAGAGATCCTGGTTCGAATCCAGGCTCTGTCGCAGCCGGCCGCGACCGGGAGACTCATGGGCGGCGCACAATTGGCCCAGCGTCGTCCAGGGTAGGGGAGGGAATGGCCGGCAGGGATGTAGCTCAGTTGATAGAGCATGGCGTTTGCAACGCCAGGGTTGTGGGTTCGATTCCCATGGGGGGCCAGTATAAAAAAATAAAAATTTAAAAAATAATGTATTCACTAACTGTAAGTCGCTCTGGATAAGAGCGTCTGCTAAATGACGTAAATGTAAATGTAATACAGCCTATGCATGGTCCAATATGTTAAAATAATTTTACCAATATGTTATTGGGCTCATTTTTGGAGCCTATAGAGAGGAGGTCAGAGACCTGGCAGTGTTGTGCCAGGACAACAACCTCTCCCTCAACGTGATCAAGACAAAGGAGATGATCGTGGACTACAGGAAAAGGAGGGCCAAACAGGTCCACATTAACATCGACGGGGCTGTTGTGGAGCAGGTTGAGAGCTTCAAGTTCATTGGTGTCCACATCACCAACAAACTATCATGGTCCAAACACACCAAGACAGTCACACGACAACACCTTTCCCCCTCAGGACTCTGAAAATATTTGGCATGGGTCCCCAGATCCTCAATAAGTTCTACAGCTGCACCATCGAGAGCATCCTGACTGGTTGCATCACCGCCTGGAATGGCAACTGCTCGGCCTCCGACCGCAAGGCGCTACAGAGGGTAGTGCGTACGGCCCAGTACATCACTGGGGCCAAGCTTCCTGCCATCCAGGATCTTTATACCAGGCAGTGTCAGAGGAAGACCATCAAAATTACAAAAGACTCCAGCCACCCTAGTCATAAACTGTTCTCTCTGCTACCGCACGGCAAGCGGTACCGGAGCGCCAAGTCTAGGTCCAAAAGGCTCCTTAACAGCTTCTACCCCCAAGCCATAAGACTGCTGAAGAGCTAATCAAATGGCTACCAGGACTATTTGCATTGACCCCCCCCCTCCTTTTTTACGCTGCTGCTACTGGCTGTTTATTATCTATGCATAGTCACTTTACCCCTACCTACATGTACATATTACCTGGACTAACCTGTACCCCCGCTCATTGACTCGGTACCGGAACCCCCTGTATATAGCCTCGTTATTGTTATGTTTTTTTTGCTTTAGTTTATTTAGTAAAACTGCACTGTTGGTTAAGGGCTTGTAAGTAAGCATTTCAAGGTAAGTCTACACCTGTTGTATTCGGCGCATGTGACAAATTACATTTGATATGTCACCAATGAGAGCTGAAAACCTTTTAAAATAATGATATTTTTAAGGTCAGGTATGGCATCAGTGTAACAGTCCTACTAAAAGTCTGTCTTTCTCTATTTGCTGTGACCCCCCCCCCCGGACAGCCTGTGATCCCCCCCATTACTGGCACCATTGTATCTGCTGACAAGGCTCTTCGAGCAGCACTACGGCTGTGTCCCAAATTATTCCCTATTTAATGCACTGCTTTTTACCAGGGCCCATAGGGTTCTGGTCAAAAGTAGTGGACTACATAGGGAATAGGGTGCCATTTGGGACACAGGCCATTAGTCAATGTCAGTAAAAAAGGTTTTTAATGTGAAGCCTTGATTTCTTTGGGCCTTGAGCTAAACTGGAACAGAGTCATATATGCTTCAGAGTGTTTGTAGTGGCAAGGTTGGGGGGGGGTGGGGGTGAGGAGGGGGGGAGAGGGGTGAGGAGGGGGGCAAGGGAGGACAGGAGGGAGGTGAGGGGTGAGGAGGGGCTAGCTCCCTGTAGCATCAGAAGTCTAAGCAGAAAGCAGAATGTACTAGACTACATGATAATGAATATTTGGAACTGCCAGAATGAGGTGTGTTTGGGGTCTGATAGAAAATGTTGCGGCATTAAATTAATTGCATTTTTTAAAGGTTTCACTAACTGTATAAGGACAAATTAAGAAACATTCTACGGTGCATTAGGGCAAATAACCTGCCCTTTTACAATGTTAATAGGCCTCCTGTAGCTCAGTTGGTAGAGCATGGCGCTTGCAACGCCAGGGTTGTGGGTTCGTTTCCCACGGGGGGCCAGTATGAAAATGCATGCACTCACTAACTGTAAGTCGCTCTGGATAAGAGTGTCTGCTAAATGACTAAAATGTAAAAAAAATAGGTAATATGTGGACTGGTGGAAATAAACACTGTGTAGATTACCAATCAGGGGCCATTTCACGGTGGGGAAGACTCCGCCTCCGTGAGGGAGTCAGTGGTACTTCCTGTCCATTCCCAAACAGGGGCGGGAAGAGAGAGAGAGAGAGATCCCAGTTTTCCGAGGTCATGTCCCAAATTGAACCCTATTCCCTACCTATGACCAGAGAACTCAGACCGAGCAACTATAGAAAAGGGAATAGGGTACCATTTGGGACGCAGCAGTCTGACTCTGAGGTTGTTAAATGTTGTGCAGACGTTCCTCAGGGAACTCTCATGGGCCCTGTCGGTGGCCGGCACATGACATAATGAAAGAAAGGCAGCACCTATTTTCCAACATCCTGCGTCCCCCTCTCTTCTCTCCTGGTCTCGTCTGGCAGCTGAGCTAACCGGACAACAGGTGAATCCTGTCTGTCTGGGAACCCTGCGAGGCTCATGTTCATTAGTGCACAGAGTAAAATTAAATATTTTATTGGTTAAATTCAGGGCCGTATTCATTAGCAACTAAACGGAAGAAAGCACAACGAAACGGGTAGGGACAACCTGAACTTAAGCAGCGCTAATTTGCAACAGAATACTATTTGCTACGGTTTGCTATGGTGTGCACTGATGAATATGACCCAGGACGTCCCTCTTCCTGTTTCAGTGTGTTCTCCTCTGTTTGGTGCCTATTGAACGACCCAGGACGTCCCTCTTCCTGTTTCAGTGTGTTCTCCTCTGTTTGGTGCCTATTGAACAGGACCCAGGACGTCCCTCTTCCTGTTTCAGTGTGTTCTCCTCTGTTTGGTGCCTATTGAACGACCCAGGACGTCCCTCTTCCTGTTTCAGTGTGTTCTCCTCTGTTTGGTGCCTATTGAACAGGACCCTGATCCCCCAGTGCGCCCTGCCCTCCCACAAGGCTCTGAAGCAACACTACTTCAGCACGCTCACCTTCCTCTCAACCCTCTCTTCAGCCTGAATATAACACAGTGCCCAGTCCTGGCAGCCATACGTACTCCAGCTACACACACCCACATACACACACAAACACACACACACACACACACACACACAGATCAGCTGTGACTGCCCACTTCTTGAAACCTCCTCCCATACAACAGTAAGACCTTTTCTGCATGCTCCTCGAGGACAACACACACACACCATAAATCCCTAAATGTGCATTGAATTAAAAACAGGAAGACATCTGTCAATTAGAAGTTGATGTGTTGTTGTTTTTAAAAGCATTTTAATGTTCCATCATATACATATTGACATCAATGTTACGTCATATTGACATCACCCAAATCAAATCACTCCATCTGTGGATTACGTAACAGAGTAGAGAAATGCCAGCCGACGAAGATGGAGAAACACTAGGATAAAGATGGAGAAACACTAGGATGAAAATGGAGAAACACTAGGATGAAGATGGAGAAACACTAGGATGAAGAAACACTAGGATGAAGATGGATAAACACTAGGATGAAGAAATAATAGGATGCAGATGGAGAAACAGTAGGATGATGATGAAGAAACACTAGGATAAAGATGGAGAAACACTAGGATGAAGATGGAGAAACACTAGGATGAAAATGGAGAAACACTAGGATGAAGAAACACTAGGATGAAGATGGAGAAACACTAGGATGCAGATGGAGAAACAGTAGGATGAAGAAACACTAGGATGAAGATGGAGAAACACTAGGATAAAGATGGAGAAACACTAGGATAAAGATGGAGAAACACTAGGATGAAGATGGAGAAACACTAGGATGAAGATGGAGAAACACAAGGATGAAGAAACACTAGGATGAAGTTGGAGAAACACAAGGATGAAGAAACAGTAGGATGAAGATGGAGAAACACTAGGATGAAGATGGAGAAACACAAGGATGAAGAAACACTAGGATGAAAATAGAGAAAGAGTAGGATGAAGATGGAGAAACAGTAGGATGAAGATGGAGAAACACTAGGATGAAGATGGAGAAACACTAGGATGAAGAAATAATAGGATGCAGATGGAGAAACAGTAGGATAATGATGGAAAAACACTAGGATGAAGAAACACTAGGATGAAGATGGAGAAACACTAGGATGAAGATGGAGAAACACTAGGATGAAGAAACACTAGGATGAAGATAAGGAAACACTAGGATGCAGATGGAGAAACAGTAGGATGAAGATGGAGAAACACTAGGATGAAGATGGAGAAACACAAGGATGAAGAAACACTAGGATGAAAATGGAGAAACACTAGGATGAAGAAACACTAGGATGAAGATGGAGAAACACAAGGATGAAGAAACACTAGGATGAAGATGGAGAAACACAAGGATGAAGAAACAGTAGGATGAAGATTGAGAAACACTAGGATGAAGTTGGAGAAACACAAGGATGAAGAAACACTAGGATGAAGATGAAGAAACAGTAGGATGAAGATGGAGAAACAGTAGGATGAAGATGGAGAAACACTAGGATGAAGATGGAGAAACACTAGGATGAAAAATGGAGAAACACTAGGATGAAGATGGAGAAACACTAGGATAAAAATGGAGAAACACTAGGATGAAAATGGAGAAACACTAGGATGAAGATGGAGAAACAGTAGGATGAAGATGGAGAAACACTAGGATGAAGATGGAGAAACACTTGGATGAAGAAACAGTAGGATGAAGATGGAGAAACACTAGGATGAAAATGGAGAAACAGTAGGATGAAAATTAGAAACACTAGGATGAAGAAACACTAGGATGAAGATGGAGAAACACTAGGATGAGGATGGAGAAACAGTAGGATGAGGATGGAGAAACACTAGGATGAAGATGGAGAAACAGTAGGATGAAGATGGAGAAACAGTAGGATGAAGATGGAGAAACATTAGGATGAGGAAAACATTAGGATGAAGAAACACTAGGAGGAAGATGGAGAAACATTAGGATGAAAATGGAGAAACACTAGGATGAGGAAAACATTAGGATGAAAATGGAGAAACATTAGGATGAAGATGGAGAAACATTAGGATGAAGATGGAGAAACATTAGGATGAAGATGGAGAAACATTAGGATGAAGATGGAGAAACACTAGGATGAAGATGGAGAAACAGTAGGATGAAGATGGAGAAACACTAGGATGAAGATGGAGAAACACAAGGATGAAGAAACACTAGGATGAAGATGGAGAAACACTAGGATGAAGATGGAGAAACACTAGGATGAAGATGGAGAAACACTAGGATGAAGATGGAGAAACAGTAGGATGAAGATGGAGAAACACTAGGATGAAGATGGAGAAACACTTGGATGAAGAAACAGTAGGATGAAGATGGAGAAACACTAGGATGAAAATGGAGAAACAGTAGGATGAAAATTAGAAACACTAGGATGAAGAAACACTAGGATGAAGAAACACTAGGATGAAGATGGAGAAACAGTAGGATGAGGATGGAGAAACACTAGGATGAAGATGGAGAAACACTAGGATGAAGATGGAGAAACACTAGGATGAAGATGGAGAAACACTAGGATGAAGATGGAGAAACACTAGGATGAAGATGGAGAAACACTAGGATGAAGATGGAGAAACACTAGGATGAAGATGGAGAAACACAAGGATGAAGAAACACTAGGATGAAGATGGAGAAACACAAGGATGAAGAAACAGTAGGATGAAGATGGAGAAACACTAGGATGAAGATGGAGAAACACAAGGATTAGGAAACACTAGGATGAAAATGGAGAAACAGTAGGATGAAGATGGAGAAACAGTAGGATGAAGATGGAGAAACACTAGGATGAAGATGGAGAAACACTAGGATGAAGAAATAATAGGATGCAGATGGAGAAACAGTAGGATGATGATGGAAAAACACTAGGATGAAGAAACACTAGGATGAAGATGGAGAAACACTATGATGAAGATGGAGAAACATTAGGATGAAGATGGAGAAACACTAGGATGCAGATGGAGAAACAGTAGGATGAAGATGGAGAAACACTAGGATGAAGATGGAGAAACAAGGATGAAGAAACACTAGGATGAAAATGGAGAAACACTAGGATGAAGATGGAGAAACACTAGGATGAAGATGGAGAAACACTAGGATGAAGATTGAGAAACACAAGGATGAAGAAACACTAGGATGAAGATGGAGAAACACAAGGATGAAGAAACAGTAGGATGAAGATGGAGAAACACTAGGATGAAGTTGGAGAAACACAAGGATGAAGAAACACTAGGATGAAGATGGAGAAACAGTAGGATGAAGATGGAGAAACAGTAGGATGAAAATGGAGAAACACTAGGATGAAGATGGAGAAACACTAGGATGAAAATGGAGAAACACTAGGATGAAGAAACACTAGGATGAAGATGGCTCAAGGATGGTTTGGGGTTGTGGGGCATGTTTGTGTGTGGGGTGTGTGTGTGTGTGTGTGTGTGTGTGTGTGTGTGTGTGTGTGTGTGTGTGTGTGTGTGTGTGTGTGTGTGTGTGTGTGAGATAGATTAACCATGTTCCATTTGAAGAAACACACAGAAAAGCTCAGAAAAGCTCCTCAACTCATCCCTAGTACCCACATAATGCGGTCATCCAGAGTAACCCAGACAGGACTAGAGGGTACTAACAGAGGGTCTGAGAGAGACAGGACTACAGGGTACTAACAGAGGGTCTGAGAGAGAGACAGGACTACAGGGTACTAACAGAGGGTCTGAGAGAGAGACAGGACTACAGGGTACTAACAGAGGGTCTGAGAGAGACAGGACTACAGGGTACTAACAGAGGGTCTGAGAGAGAGACAGGACTACAGGGTACTAACAGAGGGTCTGAGAGAGAGACAGGACTACAGGGTACTAACAGAGGGTCTGAGAGAGAGACAGGACTACAGGGTACTAACAGAGGGTCTGAGAGAGAGACAGGACTACAGGGTACTAACAGAGGGTCTGAGAGAGAGACAGGACTACAGGGTACTAACAGAGGGTCTGAGAGAGAGACAGGACTACAGGGTACTAACAGAGGGTCTGAGAGAGAGACAGGACTACAGGGTACTAACAGAGGGTCTGAGAGAGAGACAGGACTACAGGGTACTAACAGAGGGTCTGAGAGAGAGACAGGACTACAGGGTACTAACAGAGGGTCTGAGAGAGAGACAGGACTACAGGGTACTAACAGAGGGTCTGAGAGAGAGACAGGACTACAGGGTACTAACAGAGGGTCTGAGAGAGGGAAAGGCTCCAGTCCACGTTATCACTCTGAATGCTGAACTGCTTGTGGTTGTGTCCCAAACTGCACCCCTATCCCCTATGTACACTAAGGAATATAGTGCCATTTGGGACACAGCCAATGACTGTTGTGTGAGCTATTGCTTATACCTGTCCATTAATCCACATGGATAGGATTTAGTAGAAACAGAGTTAACGCAAATTACTGATAGTAGAAAGTTGAGGGATTTGCACAAATCTGCACCATCACGTTCAAACTCTACTTTCTCCACTGGGTCTGCTATGAAGAAAGCGGACTCTACAGCATAGCTGCATTACAGCAACACTAACAACAGTGTTTACAGTACACAGTCGTTTTTTTACAGCCGCAGAACTGCGACAGCGCAAGGATTCATAACATTTTAAAACAGGTAATGTTAGGAGGATGAATTGAGTTTCTCTGGTTAAACCCCAGAGCTGGGCTGGCACTAGAATACACAGAGGTCTTCCCTTTCTCACACAGGGCTCCATCCTAAAAATCAACCTATTCCCTACATAGTGCACTGGTCAAAGTATTGCACTATATAGGGAATAGGGTGCCATTTGGGACGGAAGCAGAGGTTCTCCGGTAATCTCCTTCAGGCATGCAAGTCCCCCTCCCCTCCTCTCAGGCCAGGACAGAGCACAGCTGGCTGGAGGAGGGCACCCCTAACCCCCTTAATAAGCCATGGAGCGCGCGCACACACACACACACACACACACACACACCCACACACACACACACACGCGCACACACGCACACACGCGCGCGCACACACACACACACACGCTGATCTGTAAACTGGCACAGTGTGACAGCATGTAACTAATCCCAAACAATTGAAAAAAATGAGTGCTTCATTAAATTGAGGGTGGTGACAGTGCTGGTATTAAAATAAGGCTGGTGTGGAGTGGGTCTGCTCTTTCTTTATAGCTTTGTGTCTCGCTAATTGTTGTACCATTTCCCTCTTGGTGTCCATAAAGCATTAATGACAAAGGTTCAACTTGAATGAATGAGCAGAACGTGTTAAAAATATACTTGACGCTAATTGCAAGATCCCTTTTAACAATGAGCCGGAGGGCCCTATTCCCTTAGTAGTGCACTACTATTACCCAGGGCCCCTAGGGTTCTACATAGGGAATAGGGTACCAGTGGGACACACTCAGGCTGTTTGAACAGAGGCAGTCAGAAGTTGAGGGGTGAAGCGTTCCCCTTCCCCTACCTCTCTAATAAGGACAGAGAGAGAGAGAGAGAGAGAGAGAGAGAGAGAGAGAGAGAGAGAGAGAGAGAGAGAGAGAGAGAGAGAGAGAGAGAGAGAGACAGAGAGACAGAGAGACAGAGAGACAGAGACAGAGAGAGAGAGAGAGAGAGAGAGAGAGAGAGAGAGAGAGAGAGAGAGAGAGAGAGAGAGAGAGAGAGAGAGAGAGAGCGAGAGAGAGAGAGAGAGGCATCAAAGCCAAAGGAACTGAATAATATAAAGAAATGCTATAGATGGAAGGAAAGTAGCGTCGAAACCTAACAAAAAACTATTAGGCAACAATAAATTCAATCCCTTTTAGACAACTTCCTGGACAAAATGTTCCACTGTAATAGTGAAGGTGTAAACTTGGCAGTAGAAAACCTAAACAGTATATTTGACCTCTCAGCTTCCCTATCAAATCTAAACATCCTCTAACAGAAAACCTCGATGAAAAGTAACAACAATGACAAATGGTTTGATGAAGAATACAAAAACCTAAGAAAGAAATTGAGAAATCTATCCAACCAGAAACATAGAGACCCAGTAAACCTGAGTCTACGTCTTCACTATGGTGAATCACTAAAAGAAAACAGAAACACACTACGGAAAAAGAAGGAACAGCACGTCAGAAATCAGCTCAATGTAATTGAAGAATCCATAGACTAAACACTTCTGGGAAAATTGGAAAACACTAAACAAACAACAACACGAAGAGCTATCTATCCAAAACGGAGATGTTTGGGTAAACCACTTCTCCAATCTTTTTGGCCCTATAACAAAGAACAAACAGCATAGAAATACACTGCTCAAAAAAATAAAGGTAACACTTAAACAACACAATGTAACTCCAAGTCAATCACACTTCTGTGAAATCAAACTGTCCACTTAGGAAGCAACACTGATTGACAATACATTTCACATGCTGTTGTGCAAATGGAATAGACAACAGGTGGAAATCATAGGCAATTAGCAAGACACCCCCAATAAAGGAGTGGTTCTGCAGGTGGTGACCACAGACCACTTCTCAGTTCCTATGCTTCCTGGCTGATGTTTTGGTCACTTTTGAATGCTGGCGGTGCTTTCACTCTAGTGGTAGCATGAGACGGAGTCTACAACCCACACAAGTGGCTCAGGTAGTACAGCTCATCCAGGATGGCACATCAATGCGAGCTGTGGCAAGAAGGTTTGCTGTGTCTGTCAGCGTAGTGTCCAGAGCATGGAGGTGCTACCAGGAGACAGGCCAGTACATCAGGAGACGTCGAGGAGGCCGTAGGAGGGCAACAACCCAGCACGAGGACCGCTACCTCCGCCTTTGTGCAAGGAGGAGCAGAAGGAGCACTGCCAGAGCCCTGCAAAATGACCTCCAGCAGGCCACAAATGTGCATGTGTCTGCTCAAACGGTCAGAAACAGACTCCATGAGGGTGGTATGAGGGCCCGACGTCCACAGCTGGGGGTTGTGCTTACAGCCCAACACCGTGCAGGACGTTTGGCATTTGCCAGAGAACACCAAGATTGGCAAATTCGCCACTGGCGCCCTGTGCTCTTCACAGATGAAAGCAGGTTCACACTGAGCACGTGACAGACATGACAGAGTCTGGAGACACCATGGAGAACGTTCTGCTGCCTGCAACATCCTCCAGCATGACCGGTTTGGCGGTGGGTCAGTCATGGTGTGGGGTGGCATTTCTTTGGGGGGTCGCACAGCCCTCCATGTGCTCGCCAGAGGTAGCCTGACTGCCATTAGGTACCGAGATGAGATCCTCAGACCCCTTGTGAGACCATATGCTGGTGCGGTTGGCCCTGGGTTCCTCCTAATGCAAGACAATGCTAGACCTCATGTGGCTGGAGTGTGTCAGCAGTTCCTGCAAGAGGAAGGCATTGATGCTATGGACTGGCCCGCCCGTTCCCCAGACCTGAATCCAATTGAGGAGTTGGCGGATGCTTTAGTCCAGGTCTGGGAGGAGATCCCTCAGGAGACCATCCGCCACCTCATCAGGAGCATGCCCAGGCGTTGTAGGGAGGTCCTACAGGCACGTGGAGGCCACACACACTACTGAGCCTCATTTTGACTTGTTTTAAGGACATTACATCAAAGTTGGATCAGCCTGTAGTGTGGTTTTCCACTTTAATTTTGAGTGTGACTCCAAATCCAGACCTCATGGTTGATAAATTTGATTTCCATTGATAATTTTTGTGTGATTTTGTTGTCAGCACATTCAACTATGTAAAGAAAAAAGTATTTAATAAGATTATTTTATTCATTCAGATCTAGGATGTGTTATTTTAGTGTTCCCTTTATTTTTTTGAGCTGTGTATACATGATCAAATGCAAATATTAGAATCAACTATTAAAGACTACCAGAACCCACTGGATTCTCAAATTACATTGAATGAATTACAGGACAAAATACAAACCCTCCAACCCAAAAAGGCCTGTGGTGTTGATGGTATCCTCAATGAAATGATCAAATATACAGACCACAAATTCCAATTGGCTATACTTAAACTCTTTAACATCATCCTTAGTTCTGGCATCTTCCCCAATATTTGGAACCAAGGACTGATCACCCAAATCCAAAAAAGTGGAGGCAAATTTGACCCCAATAACTACCGTGGGATATGTGTCAACAGCAACCTTGGGAAAATCCTCTGCATTATCATTAACAGCAGACTAGTTCACCACTGTGACTGACCCAAACTTAAGGAAAGCTTTGACTATGTAAAGACTCAGTGAGCATAGCCTTGCTATTGAGAAAGGTCGCCGTAGACAGACCTGGCTCTCAAGAGAAGACAGGCTATGTGCACACTGCCCACAAAATGAGGTGGAAACTGAGCTGCACTTCCTAACCTCCTGCCAAATGTATGACCATATTAGAGACACATATTTCCCTCAGATTACACAGACCCACAAAGAATTCCAAAACAAATCAAATTTTGATTAACTCCCTTATCTACTGGGTGAAAAACCACAGTGTGCCATCACAGCAGCAAGATTTGAGATATGTTGCCACAAGAAAAGGGCAACCAGTGAAGAACAAACAGCAGTGTAAACACAACCCATATTTATGTTTATTTATTTTCCCATTTGTACTTTAACTATTTGCACATTGTTACAACACTGTATATATACATATGACATTTGAAATGTCTTTATTCTTTTGGAATTTATGAGTGTAATGTCTACTGTTCATATTTATTTCACTTTTGTTTACTATCTACTTCACTTGTTTTGGCAATGTTAACATATGTTTCCCATGACAATAAAGCCCTTAAATTGAAATTGAATTGAAAGGAGAGAGAGAGAGAGAGAGAGAGAGAGAGAGAGAGAGAGAGAGAGAGAGAGAACTACAGTAGAATCTGGATTTTAATCCTATTCTAAATCATTTCAAATACTTAATATGGGCTCGATTGAGTTTGCCTGGCGAGATGGAACCAATAGAAAACTCCCAGAACTGCAAACCCCGCCCATCTGGCACTCCAGGCAGACTCAAGTAAATCTTTTAAGTATTAGAAAGATTTCAAATAGAATTTGAACTCGGGTCCGCTGAGAGGAGCTAGTATGCGGACTGAGAGCCTCTGTATGTCTGCTCCTGGACATATGGACTCAATTAGCAGGCACTGGGGTTGCCGAGGGGGTTGCCGAGGTAAAAAGGCCACTACGAGTTCCTCCGTAATAGCCCTGCCCACCCAGATTAGCACAAGCATCCATTCATCAGTCCCCTACAGAGGATACCTCCTCCCTGACTCCTCTACTGCTAGTCCCCTACAGAGGATACCTCCTCCCTGACTCCTCTACTTCTAGTCCTCTACACAGGATACCTCCTCCCTGACTCCTCTACTTCTAGTTCTCTACACAGGATACCTCCTCCCTGACTCCTCTACTGCTAGTCCCCTACACAGGATACCTCCTCCCTGACTCCTCTACTGCTAGTCCCCTACACAGGATACCTCCTCCCTGACTCCTCTACTGCTAGTTCTCTACACAGGATACCTCCTCCCTGACTCCTCTACTGCTAGTCCCCTACACAGGATACCTCCTCCCTGACTCCTCTACTTCTAGTTCTCTACACAGGATACCTCCTCCCTGACTCCTCTACTTCTAGTTCTCTACACAGGATACCTCCTCCCTGACTCCTCTACTTCTAGTTCTCTACACAGGATACCTCCTCCCTGACTCCTCTACTTCTAGTTCTCTACACAGGATACCTCCTCCCTGACTCCTCTACTTCTAGTTCTCTACACAGGATACCTCCTCCCTGACTCCTCTACTTCTAGTTCTCTACACAGGATACCTCCTCCCTGACTCCTCTACTGCTAGTCCTCTACACAGGATACCTCCTCCCTGACTCCTCTACTGCTAGTTCTCTACACAGGATACCTCCTCCCTGCTCCTCTACTTCTAGTTCTCTACACAGGATACCTCCTCCCTGCTCCTCTACTGCTAGTCCCCTACAGAGGATACCTCCTCCCTGACTCCTCTACTTCTAGTCCCCTACAGAGGATACCTCCTCCCTGACTCCTCTACTGCTAGTTCTCTACACAGGATACCTCCTCCCTGACTCCTCTACTGCTAGTTCTCTACACAGGATACCTCCTCCCTGACTCCTCTACTGCTAGTCCCCTACACAGGATACCTCCTCCCTGACTCCTCTACTTCTAGTTCTCTACACAGGATACCTCCTCCCTGACTCCTCTACTGCTAGTCCCCTACACAGGATACCTCCTCCCTGACTCCTCTACTTCTAGTCCCCTACACAGGATACCTCCTCCCTGACTCCTCTACTTCTAGTCCCCTACACAGGATACCTCCTCCCTGACTCCTCTACTTCTAGTTCTCTACACAGGATACCTCCTCCCTGACTCCTCTACTGCTAGTCTCCCTACACAGGATACCTCCTCCCTGACTCCTCTACTTCTAGTCCTCTACACAGGATACCTCCTCCCTGACTCCTCTACTTCTAGTCCCTACACAGGATACCTCCTCCCTGACTCCTCTACTGCTAGTTCTCTACACAGGATACCTCCTCCCTGACTCCTCTACTTCTAGTCCCCTACAGAGGATACCTCCTCCCTGACTCCTCTACTTCTAGTTCTCTACACAGGATACCTCCTCCCTGACTCCTCTACTTCTAGTTCTCTACACAGGATACCTCCTCCCTGACTCCTCTACTTCTAGTCCCCTACACAGGATACCTCCTCCCTGACTCCTCTACTTCTAGTTCTCTACACAGGATACCTCCTCCCTGACTCCTCTACTGCTAGTCCCCTACACAGGATACCTCCTCCCTGACTCCTCTACTTCTAGTTCTCTACACAGGATACCTCCTCCCTGACTCCTCTACTTCTAGTCCCCTACACAGGATACCTCCTCCCTGACTCCTCTACTGCTAGTCCCCTACACAGGATACCTCCTCCCTGACTCCTCTACTGCTAGTCCCCTACACAGGATACCTCCTCCCTGACTCCTCTACTTCTAGTTCTCTACACAGGATACCTCCTCCCTGACTCCTCTACTTCTAGTTCTCTACACAGGATACCTCCTCCCTGACTCCTCTACTTCTAGTTCTCTACACAGGATACCTCCTCCCTGACTCCTCTACTTCTAGTTCTCTACAGAGGATACCTCCTCCCTGACTCCTCTACTTCTAGTTCTCTACACAGGATACCTCCTCCCTGACTCCTCTACTTCTAGTTCTCTACACAGGATACCTCCTCCCTGACTCCTCTACTTCTAGTTCTCTACACAGGATACCTCCTCCCTGACTCCTCTACTTCTAGTTCTCTACACAGGATACCTCCTCCCTGCTCCTCTACTGCTAGTCTCCTACACAGGATACCTCCTCCCTGACTCCTCTACTTCTAGTTCTCTACACAGGATACCTCCTCCCTGACTCCTCTACTGCTAGTCCCCTACAGAGGATACCTCCTCCCTGCTCCTCTACACAGGATACCTCCTCCCTGCTCCCTCCCAGCCTCCTCTCAGATCTCTGCTATACCTAAACAGGAAGCTCCTCAATCCTACCTTCTCCTAGGTAACAACTGCCAGTTCCTGAAGTTCTCATATAAGAAGGTGTGGGTTTATATAGTTATATTTCTGTAAATGCGCAGTTTTTCACTCAGGAGGAGAGTTTAATAGTTTAAGCACAAACCAGAAGAGGACAAAGCCCATTCATGGCCAGTCGCACGCCACCTCGCAGTAACGTCGTGCGACTGCTAGTTCTTCTAAAAGGGATTGAGAATGAATCAAGTTCGTTCGAATAGTTCCTCTGTATAATGAGTCTAGGAACCGAAAGACCTTCAAGTGTTCTAATGTTACTTTCCGTCTCTACTCATTATATGAGACAATAGAACAGTCAATTAATGCATGGACAGGTCTGAAAGAAACTGCATTCAAGTCCGCTCAGCAGCCACGTGAGGGCTGACAGACACCAATTTAATGGAATCAATGCTTCGACTTCCTCAGAAATCCTTCCAGACGTTATTATATAGACATTGTATAGGTCAACTGTACAGTTGGTGTTCAATATGTGTAACAATGCATGTTCTTGGACTGAGTCCCAGACGGCACCCCATCACCTACATAGTACACACTACAGGCCATGGTCAAAATAAGTGCATTATATAGGGAATAGGGTGCCATTTGGGATGCAGATTGCTCTCCTCACCTACTGTCATTGTGAGCTGATGGTTAAGGACCTCATTTAATGAAAGGCTCAATAAAATTCCTACAAAAGCTCAAAATCACATCACTGTAGATAAAGAAAGGGAACACTTAGACATAGGCTACATCCCAACTAGCACCCTATTCCCTATATAATGCACCCGTAGT
This sequence comes from Coregonus clupeaformis, assembly GCF_020615455.1. Taxonomy (NCBI): domain Eukaryota; kingdom Metazoa; phylum Chordata; class Actinopteri; order Salmoniformes; family Salmonidae; genus Coregonus; species Coregonus clupeaformis. Next base: position 46,196,106 of record NC_059222.1, on the reverse strand, counting down.
GCACTGTGTAGATGATAGGGTGCATCTTGGGGTACAGTCTTAGTGATTCCCTTGTCTCTTTAATTTCCTGTCCATGGTTAAGTCGTCGTCTAGAGTAACACAGACCTGCGTCACGACTTCCTCCTTATAATGGCTTCTCTATTGCGCAACAGTGGACATTAATGGAGGTGCACATTCAGTCATCCTACTAAGGTTGGGCTTTTATTGTGTGTGTGTTTTTTTTTTTTTCATTCATTTATTTTTCTGGGAATTGGAACAGTTTTGAGCCATGTGTGACCCTTTTTAAGGCCACTGCTGGAAATGGTTTTAATGCCACTTCATTGACTTCCACAAGGACATCATTTCTGAGTACTATATTGAACCAGGACAGTGGAACAGGAAAATAGGAGCTCAAAAAGGCTATACTTCAAGTACTATACTTCAAAATCAAATAAAAGATTGTCGGGACCCATTGTCGTCTGGAGTGGCAGTTCGATCAAGTCCAAAAGGTCAAACTCCACTATTAATTATATGACCTATAAGGAGAAAGGTCAAAGGTTTTCCAACAAGAAGAAGAAGGAAAGAAAAATGAATGCCAATATTTGAATTGACTGGCGAACACACACACACACAAACGAACACACACACACACAAACGAACACACACACACACACAGCGGTGCATAGAGGTGTCTGATCCAGCGGCCTCAGGGCCATAAAGACCTGTGCTCGGCAGTAATGACATCACCTCCCTCTCATTGTGCCACTTTAGTTTTGCATCGACACGAGATAAAAAGTTTCCCCTCTGGCAAGATTGTTCACATCCCTGGGACTCCGCCCCCTGCTGCCCCGTCCCTCCCCTACCATCCACCTCAATGTAGTCAGTCACCATCCACTTCAATGTAGTCAGTCACCATCCACCTCAATGTAGTCAGTCACCATCCACCTCAATGTAGTCGGTCACCATCCACCTCAATGTAGTCAGTCACCATCCACCTCAATGTAGTCAGTCACCATCCACCTCAGTGTAGTCAGTCACCATCCACCTCAATGTAGTCAGTCACCAGCACCTCTTTTCACTTTTTAACCTTTCGTCCTAATACACATAATACAATAGTCATACCACAGACTACAGAGACAATATATAGACAATATATAGACACTATAGACTACAGAGACAATATATAGTCACACTATAGACTACAGAGACAATATATAGACACTATAGACTACAGAGACAATATATAGTCACACTATAGACTACAGAGACAATATATAGACACTATAGACTACAGAGACAATATATAGTCACACTATAGACTACAGAGACAATATATAGTCACACTATAGACTACAGAGACAATATATAGTCACACTATAGACTACAGAGACAATATAGAGTCACACTATAGACTACAGACACAATATATAGTCACACTATAGACTACAGAGACAATATATAGACACACTATAGACTACAGAGACAATATATAGTCACACTATAGACTACATACACAATATATAGTCACACTATAGACTACAGAGACAATATATAGTCACACTATAGACTACAGAGACAATATATAGACACACTATAGACTACAGAGACAATATATAGTCACACTATAGACTACAGAGACAATATATAGTCACACTATAGACTACAGAGACAATATATAGTCACACTATAGACTACAGAGACAATATATAGTCACACTATAGACTACAGAGACAATATATAGTCACACTATAGACTACAGAGACAATATATAGTCACACTATAGACTACAGAGACAATATATAGTCACACTATAGACTACAGAGACAATATATAGTCACACTATAGACTACAGAGACAATATATAGACACTAAAGACTACAGAGACAATATATAGTCACACTATAGACTACAGAGACAATATATAGACTATAGAGACAATATATTGTCACACCATAGACTACAGAGACAATATAGAGTCACACTATAGACTACAGAGACAATATATAGACACACTATAGACTACAGAGACAATATATAGTCACACTATAGACTACAGAGACAATATATAGTCACACTATAGACTACAGAGACAATATATAGTCACAATATAGACTACAGAGACAATATATAGTCACACTATAGACTACAGAGACAATATATAGTCACACTATAGACTACAGAGACAATATATAGTCACACCATAGACTACAGAGACAATATATAGTCACACTATAGACTACAGAGACAATATATAGTCACACTATAGACTACAGAGACAATATATAGTCACACTATAGACTACAGAGACAATATATAGACTACAGAGACAATATATAGTCACACTATAGACTACAGAGACAATATATAGTCACACTATAGACTACAGAGACAATATATAGTCACACTATAGACTACAGAGACAATATATAGTCACACTATAGACTACAGAGACAATATATAGTCACACTATAGACTACAGAGACAATATATAGTCACACTATAGACTACAGAGACAATATATAGACACTAAAGACTACAGAGACAATATATAGTCACACTATAGACTACAGAGACAATATATAGACTATAGAGACAATATATTGTCACACCATAGACTACAGAGACAATATAGAGTCACACTATAGACTACAGAGACAATATATAGACACACTATAGACTACAGAGACAATATATAGTCACACTATAGACTACAGAGACAATATATAGTCACACTATAGACTACAGAGACAATATATAGTCACAATATAGACTACAGAGACAATATATAGTCACACTATAGACTACAGAGACAATATATAGTCACACTATAGACTACAGAGACAATATATAGTCACACCATAGACTACAGAGACAATATATAGTCACACTATAGACTACAGAGACAATATATAGTCACACTATAGACTACAGAGACAATATATAGTCACACTATAGACTACAGAGACAATATATAGACTACAGAGACAATATATAGTCACACTATAGACTACAGAGACAATATATAGTCACACTATAGACTACAGAGACAATATATAGTCACACTATAGACTATAGAGACAATATATAGTCACACTATAGACTACAGAGTCAATATATAGACACACTATAGACTACAGAGAACAGTTCCAGCCATGGGCCTAGCTACAGTACAGTAAACAGAGAACAGTTCCAGCCATGGGCCTAGCTACAGTAAACAGAGAACAGTTCCAGCCATGGGTCTAGCTACAGTAAACAGAGAACAGTTCCAGCCATGGGCCTAGCTACAGTAAACAGAGAACAGTTCCAGCCATGGGCCTAGCTACAGTACAGTAAACAGAGAACAGTTCCAGCCATGGGCCTAGCTTAAGTAAACAGAGAACAGTTCCAGCCATGGGCCTAGCTACAGTAAACAGAGAACAGTTCCAGCCATGGGTCTAGCTACAGTAAACAGAGAACAGTTCCAGCCATGGGTCTAGCTACAGTAAACAGAGAACAGTTCCAGCCATGGGCCTAGCTACAGTACAGTAAACAGAGAACAGTTCCAGCCATGGGTCTAGCTACAGTAAACAGAGAACAGTTCCAGCCATGGGCCTAGCTACAGTAAACAGAGAACAGTTCCAGCCATGGGCCTAGCTACAGTACAGTAAACAGAGAACAGTTCCAGCCATGGGCCTAGCTACAGTAAACAGAGAACAGTTCCAGCCATGGGCCTAGCTACAGTAAACAGAGAACAGTTCCAGCCATGGGTCTAGCTACAGTAAACAGAGAACATTTCCAGCCATGGGCCTAGCTACAGTACAGTAAACAGAGAACAGTTCCAGCCATGGGCCTAGCTACAGTACAGTAAACAGAGAACAGTTCCAGCCATGGGCCTAGCTACAGTACAGTAAACAGAGAACAGTTCCAGCCATGGGCCTAGCTACAGTACAGTAAACAGAGAACAGTTCCAGCCATAGGTCTAGCTACAGTAAACAGAGAACAGTTCCAGCCATGGGCCTAGCTACAGTACAGTAAACAGAGAACAGTTCCAGCCATGGACCTAGCTACAGTACAGTAAACAGAGAACAGTTCCAGCCATGGGTCTAGCTACAGTAAACAGAGAACAGTTCCAGCCATGGGTCTAGCTACAGTAAACAGAGAACAGTTCCAGCGATGGGTCTAGCTACAGTAAACAGAGAACAGTTCCAGCCATGGGTCTAGCTACAGTAAACAGAGAACAGTTCCAGCCATGGGC